>NC_061831.1:12332591-12355091 GCF_019202785.1 Penaeus chinensis
AGCTTCTTGTAGACGTCCCTGTAAGTTATCATTCTCGGCAAATATGGCTTCATTGGTGAGGCCCACAGGAAAATTTGCATGACGCCTAGTCAGGAGGTAGGTTACCTGTTCCCCAGTGGTACGGTGACTGGCTGAGTTAATTTGGAGACGGAGTTCTGGAATAAACTGATGCCATGCCCTCAGACGGCTGCTGACTAAAGTAGTAAGGGCAGCTTTCACTACCCGATTCGTCCTTTCCACCATCCCATTGGCTTGTGGATGATACCGTAAAGTATTGTGGCATGCATTGATATTGTCAGTTCTCTGAAGATGTTGCTTGTGAACTGAATTCCATTATGTTTGAATTACCCTAGGAGGTCCAAAGAGGGTAACCCAGTGATCCATAAATGCTGAATGGACAGCAGCAGCAGTAGCTTTTCTCAGTGGGACAATCTGAAGTAAACAGGAGTGCTAATCAAAGATTAACAAGGCCCAGCGAACAGGAATGGATAGACCAAAATCCATTAGGTCCATGGATACACGTTCCAAGGGGAATTCTGCTAATGGTGCATAAGCCATTTGGACCTTCTGCATGCTGCCTCTTGACTGCTGGCATATCAGGCAACTGTCGACATACTGCCGAACATCTCGCAGCATATTAGGCCAATAAAACATTGCCCTTGCATTCCGAAAAGTACGATGGATGCCAGGATGTGAAGCTAAAGGTGGAAGGTGAGATGCTTTGAGAGCAGAATTCCTTAGCTTTTGTGGGATAAACAGCTGATGTTTCAGCCGATAGACAACATTATCTTTAAGCTCAAACTCGGAAAGAGGAAGGGGTAACCTCTTCTTGGGCACTGTTCCATCCACTAGATAATTGCGAACATCACTAAGTAGAGGGTCTGCTTCCTGTTCTGCAGCAAGTTTTTTTCTGCAGAGAGATCAGTGATGGTAAGCTTAGAACTTGTCAGGAGACCAGGTCTGGTACATAATTGGTAGGTCCTTCTTTGTATGATATGTTAAAATCATAGAATGACAAATCATGTGCAAATCTAGTCATTCTGGGAGACTTCGTTTTCCTGGAGAATATGTACACCAGTGGGCGATGGTCCGTGTAGACAGTGAAATGCCTTCCATAGAGATACGAATCAAATACCCGAACTCCTTCAACCACTGCAAGTGCCTTTAAATCTACAGCAGAATACCGGGTCTCAGCATCTCTCAGTTTCCTGCTGTAATAGGCAACGGCATATGGGGTGTTGTGTATGTCTCTGCATTAGGCAGGCACCAAGGGCTATACTAGAAGCATCTGTATGCAACTCAAAGTCTCTTGAGAAATCTGGCTGCAGTTGTGAGGCACTGCTTGAATTCTTCAAAAGCAGCCTGTTGTTCAGCCCCCCCAGATCCATTTCTGCCCTTGGGGATGCAACAGTTGCATGATCGTGAATATGCCTCCGATAGAAGCCTGTCGCTCCTAAAAACCTTTGTACTTCCCATACAGTGTGTGGTGCAGAAGTCTTTGATATGGCAGCTACTTTTTCTTGGTTTGGGGTTATTCCTCCTGGTGAGATAGTGAAGCCAAGGAAGTCAATAGTATTGGCAGCAAATTGACACTTCTGTGGGTTAAGCTTCAGGACAGCAGAAGAGAGAAGTTCTAATGTCTCAGCAGCCTCCGGGCTAGTACAGTGGTAACGTGTCGGCCTCTCATCCGAGGGGTCGGCGGTTCGCGCCCCGCCCAGGCGCGAGAAGTTGCAATTGTCGCCTGGAGGTTACTGCTGTGACTGGGCACCACGGCGGGTAAGGACTAAGACGAGTCAGCACCAGCTGACACACGTTAGCGAGTCGGCATTAGTCGACACAGGCCGGGCTCCCCTCATTGGCATAGCCCGGGCGAAGCTCAGCTTCGCATATCGGACTTATCCTTATCCTTAATGTCTCAGCAAGATGATCGTACTGGTCTCTGATGGTTTGCTGGGTTGATTGCGGCAGTCTCCATTGCCGGATATTGACTGGTTTGGCATCGCCGGTGTCAATCTTGTGGCTAATTCCAGGAACTAGGCCAATGGTTTCTTCTCCACCTTCGAGTAATTCTTTGTGCTGGCACAGGAGTTTAGTTAGCTGGTGCTGTGATTCGGTATCTAGATGGGAAAGATCTGGTATAGGGCTGCTCTCGTCAGGTTGCATAGGTGACAGATGTTCAGCTGCTTCACAAGCAGCTATGGCAAGTGAGGGCGGTAGCTCTGCCTGCTCAACCTCATCATCACTGTCATCATCTTCACAGAGAACAGCACCTCCCAAATGAAGTTCTCTTCCTCCCACTCAAATTCATGGTCTTGATTTTCATCCCGGGAATCTGTGTTGATCAGATTTGCAACACTCTTGATGCTGGAAGAATCCACTTCCTTTTCACTGCAACTGTCACTGGAAGGGCATGCCTGAGCCCTAAGAAAGGATGCCTTATCCTCAAGAACTTCTGCTACTGGGGAGTCTGTCTTGACAGGGTATGCGTCTGACCAGGCAAGGACTGTCTTGCTTGGCTCTGTAAGCGAGAGCTGACTTTTGTTAGCAGTGCAACCAGCCTCCACTGATGCTACGGTGCCTAGCCGTGTTCCACCATGGAGTAGCAGGGTTTACTGCCTACACTGAACAGCAGCGATCCTGGGCAGTTGCAACTGAATGAGGTTTCCAGTTGTTGCAGGAGTCACAATCACATCACCATCTTTAGGGCCTGCCCGGGCGATTCGGCCATCCAGGAAGCACCCAGTATGTGGAGGAACATATGTACAAGAAGCAAGGTGAACAGCAACCCAAGTTGCAAGCTTGTGGTCTTGTGCTGGGAGCATCTCTGTGCTAGACCAAACTAGCGGTTCTGTATTTGAAGTGGTGTTAAGGATGACACGAACATAAAAAGACTCGGCATCAGTGCACACAACCGAGAATTGCCTTCCTTCCAGGGAGAGACAAGTACTGGTGGTGCTGGGGTCATGTGTGAGGGAAAAGTCCAGTCTCCGAATCCATCCCCAGGAGGATATCTCCAGGATAAGTGACATCAACTAAAGTAACTCGGTGAGGAATAGAGAGGACATCATCCAGCTGGAAATGTAGGATTTTATTTCTGATGTGGTTGTCAGTGGTTGTCCTGTCACACCCCGAAGTAGTTTAGCAGATTTAATATGTCAAAGATTGTTCTGAGGGTCAATACGTCGTAGAGTGTCCGGTTTGATCAGGTGGCCTCTAATCCAGTATCCAGAAAACGCAGCACAGTTTGCCCACTAACTCTGAGAGGTCGACCAGACGGTCTGGAGGCATTCACTACTGTCACTGATGTTGGTGTTTGGCTGGGTTCCAATTGTTACTACTCCCGACAGCAGCTTCACCAGAAAGGTTGGAAAGGGACAGTCCTTGGCTAGGTGTCCTGGGCGTCGACATCAAAAACATATTAGGCTCCTAGGCTGTTGCATATTTCTTGTTGATGCAGCAGCAGCAGCTCGGCACTCAGAAGTATTGTGAGTAACACTCTTGTGGTGCTCACACCAATAACGACACTCTGGAACGAGTTGTGATGGTCCTTCAGCCACAGGATAAGCATAGACATCCCGTGCTCGAGGTGGACGCTCAGGGAAGCATTGATGATCGCCAAGATCATCCATGGGCACCTGACGTGGAGACATGGTCCCATGCTGAATACCATTACAGGAGTTCCATACTCGTTGAGCAGCTTCAGAAAGTTGCATTGGTGAACCCTCATCCCTAACTGCAAGAAAGTCTTTGAGCCATGATGGGAGCCCGGACAGGAAAACACAGCGGATGAGTTCAGAGGGACCTCCTATGGCCTCTCTATGGTCGTGGCATCCCTGGTAGACTGAACCCTCTTGTTGGATGTAGAAGTCCATAGGAGCTTGACCTGCAACCATCTTGTTCTCGTATAGTACCTTGAAAAAATCAGATGATGTGTAGGTTCCTCGGAACTTTGCGCAAAGGGAAGCCTTGAATATCTCCCAGTCCTGGATGCCATCTGCTGGGCTTCGGCAGTTGGCTCTTGCAGCTTGCATGAAAGCCTGACTAGTGGGATTGATTGATTATCTAAAATTATCTGCCACGTCAACAACTAAGGTCATTAGCGGCGAACACCTTGTTAGACTGGAATATATTAATAAGTTAGACTAAAATATTTAAAATTAATTAGACCCAAGTATTTTACCTCTTGGACAAAATGCAGTGGGTTTGCTCCTAAATAGAGGAAAGGATGGAACTTTCCCCATTTGTGGAAATGCATAGCCATGGTCTTGCTTGGAGAAAAATTGAACCCATGGTATGTTGCCCATTGCACAACCTGATTAATTGCAGTCTGCATGTGTCTTTGCGCATCCTGTAAGCTTCCTCCTGAACAGTAAAGTGTAAAGTCATCCATATACAGACTACATGAGACAGCACTTAGAACGACCTTAACGATGTCATTTATAGCAATGGCAAACAGGTTCACCCTTAAGACACTCCCTTGTGGGACCCCTTCTAGCTGGTCTTCCAGGTTAGAGAAGCTGTTTCCCACCCTCACTCTAAACTTCCTGTCAACAAGGAAGCTTTGTATGAAGGTAGGCAATATTATTAAACTCTTAAACCAATGTCATATAGCTTCATGAGTATGCCATGCTTCCAAGTAGTATCATAATCCTTTTCATGGTCAAAGAAGACTGCTAACATATGACGTCGCTGTGTGAAGGAATTCTGTATAGCAGTTTCCATCCTTACAGGTCGATCTCAGTTTTCTAAACCCATATTGATATGGGGTCAGCACGTTTTCCTTTTCTAGCAGCCATGTCAACCTGAAGTTTACCATTTTCTCCTTCAACTTGCAGATGCAGCTGATGAGAGAATTTGGTCTATAATTTCCTGGTATAGAAGCATCCTTGCCAGGTTTAGAGACAGGAATGATTATAGCTTCTTTTCATGTGGATGGCACTGTGCCCTCCCTATAGATCCTATTGAATAGATCCAACAGGAACGTTTGGGAACTCTCCGGTAAGTGAGATATCATTTGGTATAGAATATCGTCACTTCCTGGGGCAGTCTTATGGCAGAGCTGCAAAGCAGAGTCCATCTCCTTGCACAAAAATGGCAGGTTGTATGGAAGTTCTGCTGCAGTGCTACTGAAGAACGTCACTGGGTGTCGTTCCTGTTCAGCCCGAAGAGTAGAGAATTGGGCAGTGTAAGATGCTCCAGAGGAGCTCTCTGCCATGGATTTTGCAAGCTCATTTGCAACATCCGGTTTATCTGTCAGGATTATACCATCTATTTTCAGAGCAAGTGGTGATATGGATGTGCTCTTTCCAGCGATCTTACGCACCTTGTCCCATACCTATGCTAAGGGGGTCTCAGAGTTAATCAAGGAGACATACTGCCTCCATGATGTACAGGATCTTTTTGTACAGGATCAAGGTTACATCACTTGGGCGTCGTTTCAACTGCCTCAATGCAGCTTTTCTTGCTCTGACAGCTTGGTGGCATTCATCAGACCACCATGGTACCGGAGTTCGACGGTACTGCCCGCTACTTCTGGGAATTGATGCTTCTGCTGCAAGGTAAATTCGTGATGTGAGGTGATTAACAGCATCTTGAACACACTGGAACTCATTCACAGATCCTTGCAATACTGCAGTTGATCTAAAAGGATTCCAGTCTGCACGTTCAAGTCGCCATCTCTATACTCCATTGGCTGGAATACCATTCACCTCCTCCAAAAGGATTGGAAAGTGGTCACTTCCATGTAAGTCTTCCATGACCTGCCAAGTGAAATTCAACTGTGAATCAGGTGAACCAATTGACAGGTCAATATTGGAGAATGTCCCAGTTTGAATTTGGAAATGTGTGGGTGCATTACTGTTCAGTAAAACTGCATCTACTCTTGAGAATAAGGACTCCAAGGCCCTTCCTCGAGGGTTGCACAAAGTGTCTTCCCAGAGGTGATGCCAAACATTGAAGTCTCCCAAGAGTAGAAATGGATGAGGCAACTGCACAAGTAAATCTTCCAAATCATCTATGTTGAGATTATGTGGAGGGAGGTAGATGGATGAAACAGTGTAAGGTCGTGTCAAGCCTTTTATCACAGCCTTCACCTGCAGTGTCGTCTGCAGGTGGATGACCTGGAAGGGAATATCCTGACGAACCATCACTGCTACTCCTCCATGAGTTCCATTAACAAAGGTTCCATAATGGGCTTGAACTTGGAATCCTCTCAGGGAAATAGGACGATTTCCCTGATCATAATCACTTGTAGGCATACACAATCTAGATTACATGAAGCTATCAGATGTTGTAGTTCTTCCCATTTTGCTTGAATTCCATGACAATTCCTTTGGATTAAGTTATCCAGTTCTTCAGATTGACAAACTACTTCAATAAGGGTTTAGCAGCACCTGTAGTTAAGGCCCGCCCCACAATTTTAGGCTGTCCTTTTCCAGCATCTTGGGAGTACCTTTTGATAGGTTGTTTACCTGTGGAACTGGTTTCCACAGGCTTCCTTTGGACAGGCTCAGGATTTCTTTGCTTGGGCAAAGAAGCATTCTGTCTAGCAGCAGAGGCCCCTATGGATGTGGTGGCCTCAGGAGCCCTGCCTGGTGGCTCCAAAGACCCAACTCTATGAAGAGTCTTTTGGATTCCTCTGCCTGTGCAAAGGGCGTACCTGAGCCTTTACTTCTAGGGGATTCTGCCTAGTAGCAGAGGCCCCTGTGGATGTGGTGGCAGTGTAGTGATTGACTCTTAATTACTCTAATTACTCTTGCTAAGTAGGTCATTAGCGCTGCCACCACCTGGTTAGTACGTCCAGGAACAATACATGTATCGAAAGGAGAAGACGTCTAGAAGAGTGTAAAGAGATAAAAATGAAAGTATGTATGCAAGAAAAGGAAAAATTACATAATCCACAAGAGTTTGTCTGGTAAGCGTGTTAAATTCCGAGGGGAGTGCATGTCAGCCTTAAGGGCTGATAGAAGGTTGTCAATTGTTTGCCACAGGTAGCCAAGTTATGGTACCATTTGTCTTCTTTAAAAGGGTTAAAGTAAAAGGAGGAATTTCACTCACGAATCTTAAAAAATGCATTTATTTAAATACCAAAGACAAAAACGTAACTAGTAAAGTACGAAAATGTAAACAATATACATGTACATTAAAAGCAAACGAACGATAAGAATACAGAACCAAGCTTAAAAGGAGCATTCTGTTTCTATTATAAAAATTTAAAAGTTAAAACAGCCCCACCTTCCTGCCATTAAAACCTCGTCTTTACGACCGCAGGAGAACCTCACAAAAAAACAACAACGGTGCTAGCTTTCGCCGGGTGTACATCGGCCGCTTAAGGACGTGGACGTACAACCTAGACCCCCTTCTTCTTACACTCTGTTCCAGCAAGGATTTAATTAGTGGGCTAGTAACTAGCCCCGGGAACGAACTAACTAATTCCCCCCTCCCTAGATGGCGTGGCAGGTTCTGATCAAGAAAAGTAGCTTGCGTGACTTGACCCCTTTTGGGTTACAACCACGTACTCCCCATAAAAACACTATTCAAAACAGTAAAAGAAATGATTGTATAATAATGCATGAAAGTTCTCACCCCAGTGTTAAAAGAGTGCATATAAAAAAAATATATAAAAGAAAATAGTTATGGTTCCCTTTAAAGTAAGGATAAAATTATGGATGAAGTAAAATTTATACACAAAAACAAGAAAAGTTCATAAAAATACATAAAAGGAAGAGGTAACATCCTCCACGCGAGTTTGCACAGTTAATTCGGCTCTTCAGGGGAAACTCGGGTATTCTCAGCGCTCCGGCGCGGTCTGGCTAGGTATGGGTCACTACAGCAGCTGAAGCTGTCACCGTTGAGGCCTCTGGAGCCTTAACTGATGGCTCCAAAGACCTTCACTCCTACTCCATTTCTGGTGCAACAACTCACCAGAGGCAGTTTCAGCCTTTGCGGACTGAGGTTTAAAGGTAGTGGCAGAGTGTGTGGTGTTAGAAGTATTGGAGGGTAAGGGATGGCGGGAAGTAGGATGGGCTAGAACTGAGGCAAAGGCCTTACCAGGCTGTGCAAACAGCACACAGGCACGTCGCTTTGCTTCTGCAAAACTAACTTTCTCCTTGCTCCTTATTACCAATACTTCTTTTTCAAACTTGTACCTTTTACATTGCTTAGAAGAAGATTCATGATCTTCTTTGCAGTGGTAACATGTTGGACTTGGACAGTTATCATCTTGATGACCTGTTGTACGACATTTCACGCACACTCTTGGTTGTCCATTTTCCTTAAAACGGCAAATGTTGTCTCCATGCCCATAACCCTGGCAGCGGAAGCACTGCATAGGGTTGGGCACATATGGCTTTACCTTGAGGTGGTACCATGCCAATTTAACCGATTCAGGTAGGACTAACGATTCAAAAGTTAGAAGAAGAGCTGGTGTCGACTATTCTAAACCATCAACTTATAACGTTTTACTGCCACTACATTAAAATTCTTTAGTTCTTCCAACAGTTTCTCCTCAGAATACCTCATCAGGTCTCGGGAAAAGATAATTCCCTTACACTGATTGAGGGTTTTATGAGAACATGAGACTTGAGCCCCAGGAATGTCGCATATCTCGCTGTGGGGTGATGCGAGGATCACGTTGACATACCTCAACTATCTTAAGATGTACTTCAAAAATTTCAAGATCCATGACAGATACACCATCAAAGGTCTTCACTACTAGGTATTTACAATATGATACACTTTCATATTTACCAGGTAAGATTTCCTTAATGGACTGAGGAAGGACTTCTTCTTACCTGGTTTGGGAGCTCGGAAACCATTACGATTCCCATTCTTGCCCTTTGGAATCTGGTAAGGTTCCAGAGTGACAATATGTGATGTTCCAGAGGGATTGGCCAGGGGATTGCGAAGGTCGTCATGGAGAGAGCAAGATCTTTGTAAATTTGTAGAAATCATACAAATTATATATCTTCATTTCCTGACCCCTCTCCCCACCAACCATGGAGTCCAACGAGGGGAAGCTATAGTTGGGGCTCAAATTTTCCCAACAGCCACATGGATATTATAGTGCTGATGGTAGTCGCGGGACCTATGTGCTACCGACTGGACAATGCCTGCTAGACCCTAGCCATATTTGACCAGCTGATTGACTTCACCAGGCCTTGATCAACCCACCCGTCTAACCAGAATAGAGGACCAAACAGGTGTGTTGCTAGCTGCAGGGCGCAGCGTGCAGCATCGCTCAACCTCCAGGACTCCTGTCTCCTAATAATACGGGACGCCACGCACGGCAAAGACACGTAGGAGAGTTCTCCCAGGCCCAAGATGGAATGAACCAGGGATGGGTGCACCATCCCCTCTCATAGGCCTTGGTGCACCAGGAAGCCATTTTGTCTCATCTCTTACTGATGACCCCTCCAGAATGGGTAGCCCTCTGGTCCGGCTCACCGGCTCATTGGGACCTCAAGCCCCCCCAACGCGGCAAGGCGGCTTCCGTTAGGGGGGGTGACTAGTGGGAGGCTTTACCAGATTCTCGATGGCGCGAATCCAGCCTTCAATTGCTTGATTTTACTTCAGGGGTTGTGAAGCTGTTGTGTCTCCCCTGAAGAACACTCTCTCTGGCTAGGACATAAGAGATACCCTGGGCATTATGTGAAGCTAGCCGCTCATATGTGCGGCACTCCTGGTTAGAAGCAAGAACTTTTTCCCTATTTTGCCTTGGTGGTCTGGAAAATTTAGGAGGTTCAGAGGTTACAGTACGATGGATCCCTTGGTGAACTGAAAACTTGTTGGCTAGCCTGCTGAAAGCCTGTAGCCAGAGTGCTATCCCTCTCACGAAGAATTGCGTTTTTGGGCATACCACAACACTAAGCAGGCTATGAACACGAAAGTTGCAATTATAACAAGTTCTACAAGGTTTGGGTGTCACTGATAACGCATAATCACTGGTACTGCAAGAGTACAGAGCACATCACAAAAGTACTTTTTCAATGTCTGTATCACTCTTTAAGTATCACTGATAAGTTATAGCTGACACATGAGTACTGGGAAATTAATAGCTTTGACACTATGGAGCATTACACAAGGGAAAGGTTTTCAGTGTCCTTAGTCACTTGTGAGAAAACGGTAACCACTGAAAGTTCGCTAAACAGTAATTAAACAAAACAGGAAGATGGGCATACAAAATTGCAGTGGCTCACGTTATGCTACATCAAGCATAACATACCTAACGGAAGTAGCTAAATTGCTGGACGCAACAAGAAAAAGAGATGTTAATCAAAAAGCACTATCCCACCGGCTGCCACAAAAAAAAATGTCATCTGCACAAGAGGAGCCCGGAACACTCCTGTGAGGCAGGAGAGGCTTAGGGACCAAATATGAAGGGATAAAAGGGGTCCCATTCACTCCTCGTAAGGAAAAGAAAAAATTAAACAAACTGGAGGCCAAAAAGGGAACGGCCAAACTTCCAGAACTTATTCAAACCTTCATTTAAAAGAGATAATAAAAGTAAAATGAACTTGGCAGTGACTAAAATGCGTCCTTGAAGAGGCTCAGCAGATAAATCGTGACAACAGAAAATGTCTTCGATACGGTTATACTTAAAAAACAAAATATATATGTAACCAATGCCTTATAGATTAAAATACTCATACGTCCTGCACAAATACAACCTAGGCAAGTAACGAAATGGACTGGTACAACCTTTGGTGGTGTTTCGACAGAGAGGAGGGTATATCCAAAAGACACAGAATTCCAGTTGACACTAAGACTCGATGATAAAACGCAAGACCTTAAAAAAAAAAAAAAAAAAAAAAATGTAATAGACTTAAGCAGAACAGGGAAGACAAATACATAAGGCAGTAATTAAAATAATTAAAAGGATGATCAACAGAAAATGGGCACCGGGATAACTATAGAAGTCCCGCGCAGGGGAAAACGTGGTGCCATACAAGGTTAAATGCGAGTGCAACTGGAGTGTGTCGCCCTCATCTCTGGATCGCAGACCACACTCCACACTCCAACCATGCCTTGGGTCGGAGTGGTCAGCGGAGACAGCACCTGAAACAAGACCAAAGGAAAGCCTGAGCCCCGTCACTTGCCTCAAAACAAGGGTATGTGTGCCCAGCTGAGACGTGTCAGTCATAATCAACTGGAGCAAAAAGGACAAGAGTTACATAAAAGTAAACAAAAATACTAGCAACTTCTCTATACACTATTGCTGCTTAGCGTCTCGGCACCAACCTACAGCTCCTTACAATCCTCTGGCTCCCTGGCAAAGGACGTCAGAACAGACACCCATGGATTCTCTGGAGCGCCTGCATCTTGGACCTCTGCACCCGGCTGATTGGTATCATCCCTGCCTCCTTCCTTGTCATCCTCCAGTTCTTCGTCATCGTCGACAGCATAGGAGAGTTCCTCAGAAGGCCGATAAGGTTTTAGGTGATTCAAGTGGGCCTTTAGTTGGACCCCTGTGTCTTCAGCAAGTTGCATTGGTGAGACCTCATCCCTAACTGCAAGAAAGTATCTAAGCCATGATGGGAGCTCAGACAGGAATACACGGCGGATGAGTTCAGAGGGATCTCCAATGGCCTCTCTATGGTCGCGGTATCCCTGGTAGACTGAACCCTCTAGTTGGATGCAGAAGTTGCTTGACCTGCAACCATTTTGTTCTCGTATAGTACCTTGAAAAAATCAGATGATGTGTCGGTTCCTCGGAATTTTGCGCAAAGGGAAGCCTTGACTATCTCTCAGTCCTGGATGCCATCAAACAGCAGGGAGTTAATAATGAGTTCTGCTGGGCCTCGGCAGTTGGCTCTTGCACCTTGCATGAAAGCCTGACTACTGGCTTTACCAGATTCTCAATGGCGCGAATCCAGCCTTCATTTGCTTGATTTTTCTTCAGGGGTTGTGAAGCTGTTGTGTCTCCCCTGAAGTGTAGAACACTCTCTCTGGCCAGGACATAAGAGAAACCCTGGGTATTATGTGAAGCTGGCCGCTCACAAGTGTGGCACTTCTGGTTAGAAGGAAGAACTTGTTCCCTATTTTACCTTGGTGGTCTCTCTGGCCAGGACATAAGAGAAACCCTGGGCATTATGTGAAGCTGGCCGCTCACATATGTGGCACTCCTGGTTAGAAGGAAGAACTTGAACTTGTATTTTACCTTGGTGGTCTGGAAAATTCAGGAGGTTCAGGGGTTACTGTGCGATGATTGGAAACAGGCTGTGCAGGATGTTGCAGTGATGGATCCCTTGGTGAACTGAAAACATTTTGGCTAGCCTGCTAATAGCCTGTAGCCAGAGTACTTTCCCTCTCACGAAGCATACGCCGTAATTCCTCCAGTTCACGTGCTTGCCGTTCCAATTGGAGTCGCAGAGTTGCAGCTTCATCCACTTGAGCATCTGGTTGTTCTAGTTGCTGACTGGCTACATCTTGGGCTTGAGTATCGGGCTCCACCCCTGTCTCACGCTGCAAAATAGCCTCCTGCCTAGCAACAGCTTCCTGAAGGTGTTGGGTTTGGGACTTCATCTCTCGGAACTCGGATGATAGGGTGTCAATCTTTGGAGGTTAAATTCACCTTCCATAACTCCCACTGCTTCCCTCACATCTGGGTTAGAATGAGCCATAACATGAAAGCAAGTTAACTCAAGCAGGAACTGGCGAGTGGCTCCGAGAGGTAGGCTGACTATACGCTCTATTACTCCGAAGCACTCTTTCCTGACACTGTGCTTTCTTTGCGTTTTTGGGCATACCACAACACTAAGCAGGCTATGAACACGAAAGTTGCAATTATAACAAGTTCTACAAGGTTTAGGTGTCACTGATAACGCATAATCACTGATACTGCAAGAGTACAGAGCACATCACCAAAGTACTTTTTCAATGTCTGTATCACTGATAAGTTATTGCGGACATATCAGTACTGGGAAATTAATAGCTTTGACACTAAGGAGCATAACACAAGGGAAAGGTTTTCAGTGTCCTTAGTCACTTGTGAGAAAACGGTAACCACTGACAGTTCACTAAACAGTAATGAAACAAAACAGGAAGAGTACATAAGGTTCCCTAATCTGACAAGAGCCACAATAATTTGCTAGGCGAACGGATATTAAACATATATTCTAGCTCTGGCAAACAAGATTAAGCTGGAAGAGAATACCGCTCTTGTAAACTGCAATCTCAATAACTACCCTGTAACAAACAGACATGGGCATACAAAATTGCAGTGGTTTTCATTGTGCTACATTCAAACATGACATACCTAGCGGAAGTAGTTAAATTGCTGGACGCGACAAGAAAAAGGTGTTAATAAAAAGCACTATCCCACCAGCTGCCACCAAAAATGTTTGTACTGTAAGGTTCACATCTGGCTTAAGGGTAGATGTCATCTGCACAAGAGGAGCCCGGAACACTCCTGTGAGGCAGGAGAGGCTTAGGGACCAAATATGAAGGGATAAAGGGGGTCCCATTCACTCCTCGTGAGGAAAATAAAAAAAAAAAACAAACTGGAGGCCAAAAAGGGAACGGCCAAACTTCCAGAACTTATTCAAACCTTCATTCAAAAGAGATAATAAAAGTAAAATGAACTTGGCAGTGACTAAAATGCGTCTTGAAGAGGCTCAGCAGATAAATCGTGACAACAGAAAATGTCTTCGATACGGTTATACTTAAAAAAACATAATATATATGTAACCAATGCCTTGTATATATGTATATGTATATGTATATATACATGGATATACATGTGTATATATATATACATATATGTGTGTATGTGAGTGTGCGCGCGCGCGTGTGTGTGTGTGTGTGTGTGTGTGTGTGTGTGTGTGTGTGTGTGTGTGTGCATATATATGTATGTGTATATATAATTGCATATATATTCATACATGTATATATATATATATATATATATATATATATATATATATTGTGTATATATACATATGTGTGTATATATATATGTATATATATATATATGTAAATATATGAATATGTATATATACATATACATACTTATACATATACATATACATGTTTGTCGAGAGAGAGAGAGTATGTATGCACGCGCACACACACGCACACACACACACACACATACACACACACACACACACACACACATACACACACACACACACACGTATGTGTGTGTGTGTGTTTCTATATATATATATATATATATATATATATATATATATATATATATGCATATACATTTGTATATGAGAGAGTGTTTGAATGATATACATGTATAAAACACATTTGAAATTCAAAATTAAAAGAGGAAATTGAAACCGGAAAGCCTGCATGCCTAATGCGTTGACTTTTGTTACAGGTCTCCGTTGACAAAAATGCTGTGAATGCAATAGCACTATTGCAAGAGTTGTCAGTGAAGTATGGTGCATGTTCCATTTGCATGGCAACCGTGGTGAGCTATTAAAAAGTATACAAAATTTAAGTTTTTGCACATGCAGAACATGATCAGTACGGAATAATGATAACAATGATTATGGTAGTAAAAGCAATTATCATAATCGTGATAATAGGAATGATAGTAATAATGATGACATTATTGATAATGATGATGACGATAACAATAGTAATAATGATAATAATAATAATAATGGTAATAATAATAATGATAATAATAATTATTATAATAATAATAACAATAATAATAATAATGATAATGATAATAATAATGATAATGATAATAATAATAGCAATGATGATAATAATAGTAGTAATAATATCAATAATATCGATAATAATATTAATATTAGTAATAATAATCATGATGACAACAATAATAATGATAATATGGATAATAATAATAACAACAGGAGTTAGAGGAGGAGGAAGAGGCTGATGATAATAATGATGATGACGATGACGATGACGTTGCCTATGACGATGACGATGACGATGATGATGATGATGATGATGATGATGATGATGATGATGATGATGATGATGATGATGATGATGATGATGATGATGATGATGATAATGACGACGATGACGTTGCCTATGACTATGATGATGATGGCGATGATAATGAAAATGATGGTAATAAAAAAGTACTTATTCTAAACATATTGCATATGAAACTGTGGATGCAACTTCATCAACAAAATAATAGAAATGATGCCAAATTACACAGGATTCAGAGACAAAGATGGCTTTCGTAACTATAAGTCGTATCTGCTATACAATAGATGGATATAGTAATTCCGTTTATTCGATCAGTATGTTTTAAAGATATGTATATCTTTAAAATAGCCATCCAATTTCGGACGATACACGTGGCTTCTATAATAATCACGACAGATAAGATATTTATAATCTCCTTTTTTGGGGCCAAGGTTGATCATGTAATGTTAATGTCTATAAAATCAAAGACCGAAATAGCGAGATAGACAAAAAAAAAAACAATCATTCACAAATAAATATCAATAATTAATGCCATAAGCTTCTAATTAAGATTGAAGACCTTAATGAGAGTATTAAGTGCCCAAGACTAAATATCCTTTGCATACAAGGACGAGTTCAACATTAATTCAAATCAATGGAGGGGCAAGCGTATAGAAGAACTAGGAGTCAAAGATAACGACGTGGAATCCAATGCTGATTAACTTGAAATTATGAGACGAGACCAAGATCGTAATTAGCGCAGGGTTCAGAGATCAAAGAAGCAGAGTTGTAAAAAGCTTTGGCTTTGGCTTGTTTGTGAATGACGGCATGAGCTTCCGTCATCGTGCAATGCAGGCGGTCAGCAAAGGGAATGATGAAGGGAGGGCTGGTCGCTGCCTAGAGATTATATTTGAAACCACCGGAATGAGCGGTTGGGTGATGGTGATTTTTAAGACACATGACCTTATCCCACTGTGGAAAATTCTTGTGGTTCTAAGCCTGGAGCATCAGTGCCAAATATGGAATTCGATTTATACGAAGGACCTAATATCACTCGGAGATTTTTCATCTGATTACTATGCAACATAGTGGGTCTTAATTACTGGTAAATACTAGAAAACACTCGACGATTCTCTTTACGAAAATTAAAGAATATAGCAGCATGTACTTTCTATACATATAAGTAGAAAATCTGACACAAAAGTCAAGAGGGAGAAATCAATATAAGAAATATTCCGAAACATGGAGACCGTACCATCGCATTAAGAGAAGTAGTCCAAAAATCAGAGCTACGTAATGGCCTGAAGACGCCTAAATAAACACCAAAGAAAGTCATACAACGATAAGAATGGACATATCTTACTAAATTTCATTTCTGGAAGATGGAAAAGGAAGCGTCTCTTATCACTATCATTTATTGTAAAATTGTCTCCTTTTACCTCGAGTTTTATTGATAAATCGCCGCTCCTTGCCTTGAAATTTATCGAAAAAAAAAAAACACTTCCATTGAACAACCCATTTTTGAAACTCTAAACCTTAAGCATAAATTCAGTTCACATTTAATGGTACTGAGATCTTAGGTACACAGAAAAATGGGTGTACTTAGCTCTGTTCAGCCTCAGATTAAATGGCAATGTTGGGCGAGAGGGAGAGAACCCCGTGAAAGTGAGTGACCCATTGTGACCCTGTGCCCTTGGAGTATGATGAAAGAATGGCTGGTGATACGTCCTGCTTGGAAATTATATTTGAAATCGCCGGAAGAGTCGAGGTTCCGGAAGGAGGTCCTTTGGAGGCAGGGTCATGACTACAAAAGGAAATGCCTGGAGGCATGCTCACATATATATTAGTCTGTGGTAATTCATGTATTTCTGTACACATTCTTCCGTTGGCTTCTTGGTTATTCGATTCATCAGCAGAATTACACGAAATTCTAATGAAAGATTCCAATGTAAACTGGCATTTATTACACAGCATTTCGTACGCTATGCAATTTCATATTTCTACAATATCACGTCCAAACATAACGACTCATCGAACTCATAGCAATCTCAATCAACCCTTTTATTTCGTTTTTTTTTTTTTTTTCAGTCTTCCAGCGTTGGTTACGAAGTTTCCGAAATAAGAACGTAAAGGCGGGACATAATCAACTTGTCGCCCTTTGACTTTGCCTCTACTTTTCAGCGAAGCCTAACCTCATCAATTCGAGGCTGTTACAATTTTTTTCGTATTTCCTTTTCGTCCAAGACTCTTCACCAAGAAATTTAACGTCCCTCTGAGAGAAGCAATGCCAAGGTTCTTACAAAAAAAAATGTAACGTTGAATTTTATGTATAAACAAAGACGAAATCAAATAATAAATCTATCCTATTTTAATGACAATGATACGAAAGCACAAATCTCACAGAACCGTTTAAAAATACTCTCATTTATTTGAAGACTTGGTATTAAATTGCAGAGGTCAGCCTTTCTGATCGAGCTGCAGTGCTCGACAGGCGTCACATGACGTCGGTGTCGATCACAGGTCTCCTGAGTGCCTTCATTTTCTGCGCCTGAATCCAGCCTCGAAGCGTTAGCTTGCAGAGACTGGACCAGCAAACTCTGGTCTTCTTTGGAATAACAGTACTCTCTCAGTTTCGCTTAAAATTCAGCAGCTCATGTTAAATTAAGCCTACCATCAGCTAGGAGCCCTCCCGAATTTGCAACACTTTGAAGGCACTGAAAAAAAAAGGTCTGGAGAAAAGGCGACCGTTCAGTCTAGGAGATGATACTTCCTCATGCAAACTGCAGCATCTAGTATAGAATCCATGAGAGTCATCTTTATAGGGAGAAAAGTCGTGCCACCATATTGACTTGAATCTTCCTCATTAACACCGCAGCATTCCGAAGTTTCCTTGAAGAGAAAGGTCCAGTGGACTCACAAGGGAGAAGAATGAGCAGTGAATGCCGAGTTTATCAAGGATAAACAAGGACACAATCGTACTGTATTTTTGTTGTCGTTTTTTGAAGGCATGAAACATCCCTTGTTTGTTTTATGTTTGCTTGTTTGATTGTTTGTCTCTAATTAGTTCCTGGTTCTTGTTAATGTTTGTATTTTAGATCCTTGACTTGAAACGGAATTCTAAGCATACTAGAAGATAAAACTATTCCAGCCGATGTCGAACCTAAAACGACTAATGATGTATTGACGGACGACGACTGATTAATAAACAATCTCTCTCGCAACCTGAGACTGTTTTCCCTGATGCTCGCCTAACCTCAGATGGCAATGTTGAAAGTGATGCAGCCAGTAGGATTCATAGCTTTGCAAATTGCAAGACACCAAAATAATCTTGAGGCATTTCCTGTAGACAACTTTTTTTCCAGAGGCTAATAATTCAAAGTTCAGTGACTTGACACCAACTTTTTGAGGTGCTTTTCGATGATGAAGTGTGGCATACGATAGGTGATGAGACCCTTAGCTATGTCGAAGGAAAACGTTGATTGGTGGTTTCGAAAGAAGTGTTCTTTGGGATTCTAATTGTATCAGACATTTTCCCTGCACCTTCACGAAGATTATTTCGGAAAAAATCACTTATGACCAGAAAAGCCGTGTCTAATGCTATAGGAAGGAACATATTTGAAATTATTATGCAGTTTTCAAATATTGCTAACACTTGACAAACCTGACAAATATGTTAAAATTTGTCCGTTAGTCAAGCTTCTTCTGAGATATTGCTTCCACGCGATGAAACAGTGACAGAGCACTTCGGTAAAAATCAGGATGAAACCCATCAGATTTACGTGCAAAGTCCGGTGTCTAAATGCAAACGATGCGATATCTAATAACTTTTGATCTATGTCAAAGATGCATATTTTGAGGATATCCAGAAAATGAGAAAGCTTTTGGTAAATGTGTCGTTACCGTTCTAAAAATAATAATAATAATAACCACCAAAAGATAAGAGCGACCTTCCTTATAACATGCATTTCGATAACCTGCTCACGCCCTTTCCACAGAGAATATTGGGGTACAGGGGAAAAAATAGAGATAACAGATATAGGAACTGCCCATTGAAAGATATTCAATAGATGAAAACACAGAAAAGTGGAACCGATATACAGGCTGCTGACACGAATAGAAATATAGTTACATGTGCATCGATGGATAATTCCATCAGACCGCATGAGTGATTCCACATATAAAGTGCAAAGATATTGTCAGAATAAAAGAAATAGAGAAGTTGGCTGCCCTTTTTTAATGTTGTTTATTCTAGTTCAAAATGTATAAAGGATGTGCAAGTATTTTACGTTTTTATTTTGTCATTCTTGAAAAATGCCTAGAATGACACATAAATTATACGAACTATGATAATCAGAAAAAATAAAGCTTATGACTACCTACTTTCTTCGAACTTGATCTATAAATACTTGAAAATTAAAGCTCCTGAGAATAAAACAGAAATATATCTCGGACACAAATAGGTTAAGTAGTTCCGCGGCCGTTTCACGAAGGTATTCCTCCGCGTTCTCTGAAGTTTATCGAGAGAAAGGATAAGCACAGTCGAATACAGTAGGGACAAATGCAAAACAAAATAATAGTAATAATAAATAAATAAATAAATGAGAACAAGTAACTACAAAGGGAAGATATGTTGTTGACGCATTCCGATTAAATATAAATTTGTGTGGGATGATTTAATTGTAAAGCGTCAATTAGTCTCTTGAACTGTGAAATTATTAATTTATATTTATACCTTTTCTTCACTGTAACTATTATGCACGAGGTTCTTTTACACAGAAGTTTATAAAACCGATTAAATATGTCAACAGAGTCGATCATTTTTATTCTTCATACACTTAATTATTTATATTTTAATATAACCGATTACTACTGATTATGATTTATAATCTTCAACACCATCAACATTTTCATCTTCATCATCACCAACATCAATTGTCATTATTGTTGTTCTTGTTTATCTTGTAGTTACAGATGTATCATAAATTGGTCGATTCATCCGAGTGTTTTATACCATTTATCATCAAATATTATAAACAGACTTTTAGGATGCCGACTCGTATATGAATCGATCTAATGCGTTATTTCGTCTGATAAATTTGACCTCTGGGTGTTATTTTCCATTATATTGCTGTTGTTCTTCTTGCTAGTTTTGTTTCGTTCTCGCCTTTATTATCATTATTTTCTCCCTTTATGACTTTTTTCATTCATCTCTTTATTGTGAATTTTTTTGTCGTTGTTTTTATCATTATCGTGTATTTATCTTTTTTGTGTGTGTATTCAGTCTCGAATTTTACGTATGGCGCTCTCGTAATCACTGCAATGGCATTATTTGGATTGTAGCTTCGGCAGTCATTTGTTTTTATTTTTCGTGTTCTCCATTATTACTTTATTTCCTTTATTTTTTTTTTTTTTTTTTTTTTCCTGGGGTGCATTCCATTCTCTAATAGGAATTTTGCATTTTTTCCTGTAACATTTTTCTTTTTTTACTCAACATGAAAAAGCATAATAGCCTTATCATTTGTCTGCTCGAATAGCAAAAAGAAAGAAAGAGATCTGTCTTTCTTTTATAGTAGCATTTCCGTTCTGAGAGTGCTGTGCTGTTCTCCCGTATTGCTCAGTAGCTTCAAATCAACTGATTTCTGTTGACATTGGGGTTATGTGCCATTTACAATGGTTAATTGTAAAAAAAAAAAAAAAAAAAAAAAAAAAAAAAAAAAAAAATAGACATCAAAGCTCATGTTGTGGTGAAAGTATTGTGGTGAAAGGGATCAAAGGGAGTTCTATATTAGAACAAAATATGTTATATTTCAACGGTCATATAGCATTATAAGAAAGAATAGTAGTGAAAGGGGTAAAAAAGAGGGGGCGTAAATAGGGAAAAATAAGGAATGATAGAACGGGAAAGGGTTAAGGACAAAGGTTCGACAGGCTGGGGCTCGGGGGGAGAGGACAAGTAAGGAAAAGTGAAGGTACGGGCTTCAGTAAAGGGGGGTAGGATATTAGGATATGTGGGACTGAGAGGTGAACATTGCATTAGGAGCATAGAGGTGGGTTGGAACGTGACATGAGGTATAAATGTGTGAGGCGGGTGTCACCTATTCGTAAACGGACAAGAGCAGCAGCAGGTTTTATGGTTTGCTGTTTGTTATTGGTCAGACCTGACCAGAAAGATTGCCAAAGGTTTTAGAGGAATTTTTTGAAGTGGGAGTAGTAGTCGGTGGCTGGTATTTATGAAAAGTGAGGTTGGTGGGTTGTGGACAAGGCAGCAGATCGCGCTAAGGCATTTGGTTATTCATTGCCGGGGATCCAGACATGGCAGTAGACAGATAAAACAGCTGGTCTTGTATCTTACGAGACTCATTTGAAAGTGTAAAGTCTAGAGGTTCAGGCTAGGGTTGTATAGGCTGCATTTAGAATATGGACTGTGAAGTCTAAAATCATGTCTGAAGTGAAAGAGAAGGATGATGGAGGAAGATCAAGGGTAGAGAGAGAGTCAGCTCTGTGAAGGCACCAGCAAGGTGAGTGGGGAGTCAACCATAGGAAGTAGAAGAAAGGAGAATAGGGAAGTAATCACTGTAATGAAGGTGGCCTACAACTGATCAATGGAAGTCTAGACGAAGGGAAGGAGAGCAAAGACGAAGATCAAGTCATGAAAAGGATTGGTTGTGCACGTCAAAGTTATTGGGACGGTTTGAATTTAGGAGGATAAGGTTAGTATTTGGGTGAAGGTGTTCTCGGGAGCTACTTCGGGAAGTAATTAAGGAGTCACCACAAAGAGAGTGGTGGCATTTAAAATCTCCAACTATCAGGAAACGTGATTGGAGTTGGGAAAAGTGTTACAAAGGCTATAAAGTCAATTGGAAGTGATGGGGAGAAATGAATTGAAACAATTGTGATCCAGCGACAAAGAAAAATGTGCAAGGCATAGCGGTTTGTAGGGAGGAATAACATATGGTGTTTTATGATAAACAAGTATGGAGATTTTAAAGAGAGAGAGATACAAGATGGTAATTAGGGATTCGTACTGGAGTATATGTGAAGAAGGTTTCTTGGAGGTAGACAATGGATGGGTTATAGGAAGATAGAGGGTGACGAAGGTCAGATTTGTGAGAATGGAAACCTCGAATATTCCACTGCAGATGAGTCATTATGTACTAATCAACGGGTAATAAGGGTAGAAATTGTTGTCGTGCAAGTAGGAGGAGGAGAGTCCGTGAAATGAGGAAGGGGATCATGGGAAGGAGTTGTATTGTTAGGAGGTTCCTTAGGAAACAAAGGGTCCAGAGTGTGACACTATTGTGACTAAGGGAGTTCACATGGGTATCCATGAGGGAGCTGGAGGGATAATAGGGAAGGAAGTGGGGTTGGTGTATGGGGGGAAGAAGAGGATGGAGTGTTTTGGGAGGGAGTAGGAGGGAAGAGGGGTAGGGGGGATATGTGGAGGAAGACGGTTGTCGGCAGTGACTCTGAACGTAGACAGGGAAATTGGAAGATGGTTGAGAGAGAGGAGCATTTTCTTGAGTCATGCTTACGCAGTCCCGCATGTCCTCAAGGTTTTCTGGAGGGGAAGTTGGTGGGGAGCTTTGGGAATTA
>NC_061831.1:12360091-12390091 GCF_019202785.1 Penaeus chinensis
GGACCCAGTCTCCGCCTCCTAAGCCCCCCCACAACAACAACAACGGGAAAGGGATTGGGGGGGTGCTCTCGTATAAATGACTGTCAAGATCAGATATACCATAACAAAAAATCGTGTCAATAAAAGAAAATTTCTGTAAATAATACATACAGTTCATGGTTTAAGATACACATCAATCATATAGGTTTATTCCTCACACAAATTTGTTAATGTTCTTATTAAGTGGTGCACTGCCCACCGAATACCCAGGGATGTTGGATTGTTATATATCCTGCAACATGAGGTACTTATTTAAGGATCATGCAGATAAAAAAAATCAGTTGGCTATGTAACCGACAACCTTTGGTGGAATTGGTCCCATTGTCTAATTTCTTCTGGCACAGTTGGGCTGGGCTATGATTGGTTTTCATCAGTATTGAGGGATTACATTCAAGTTATAAGATTGCAAGGGACACAAGGGTAGCTGCCCCCTTCAACTTTATAGTATAGCAATTATCAATAGTCTAGTTTTAAGTTTTTTATATTTTTATCCCCAAATAATGTACCATTAATAATGTCTTAGATTTTGTCAGCTGATATTTCTTAATCTGCCCAAGTAACTGTTACCAGAGTATGGGCCAATTGACAAAAAAATTAGCTCTGGTAATTCTGAAAAACTTGAAGAAACTTTTTTTAAGATATCAATTGTTTTTTCTTTGCTCTCTACTTTTTCCATCTTCTAAACATCAACAGTAAATCAATTTCATATTTTCAAGTCTTTTCTATACTGTAATTTCCTTCCTCTTGTAATTTCTCATTCAATCATTTCATTGCGTACTGCATGACGGTATTAAGCTCAGAGGTTCGACAAAAAAAAGGATTTTGAAGGAAACGAATAAAAAACTCCAACTAGAGAACAGAGTATATTTACTTACAACATTCACATAAATAATTGAGGTATTAAAGTACCAAGCCAGATG
The DNA here is from genome assembly GCF_019202785.1 of Penaeus chinensis. Lineage (NCBI taxonomy): Eukaryota > Metazoa > Arthropoda > Malacostraca > Decapoda > Penaeidae > Penaeus > Penaeus chinensis. The sequence continues at coordinate 12,361,051 of NC_061831.1, forward strand.
ATTCTGCCGCATAATAAACGCTACAAACACACTTGACATCGATACTAGATTATGCGGGTGACGGGTCGCTTTGTCGTGCTCTAAACCTGGGAGCGCTTCATAACGGGAAGGGGGAAGAGAGGGAAGGGGAAGGATGGGGAGGAGAGTGGAAGGGAAGGGACAGAGAACTTCGAGATGATTAAGAAGGTTTGAGAAGAGAAGCAAATTCGAAATGGATGATAACAAAATCCAGAAAGAATGCGTGTGGAATGCATAGAGAAATAAATCGGAAAGGTCAAAGTGACAATGAGGCAAATACAGAAAAGGAAAGAAACAAAAATTGACAGGAGGGTGAAATGTCTGCACAACGAAGAAGTGACACGTGCAAAAATTGACAGTTACAGAGATGGTGATGTCATGGCAAACTTCTCCCAGGGGGTTTAGGGGGTCAAGGGGCAAGGGTTTGGAAAGGGAAACCAGAAATTATGAAATCTTTCAGTCACAAGAAACGATCTCCAGATACGCTATCATGAAATACAGAACCAGATACTATGCAAAAGTCAGAGTTGAAATTGACAGTGAGACTACTTATCTCCAAATTCTATGAGTGACGTCTTCAGTTTCGAACTTAAAATATCAAAATTAAACAGGGTATATTGGAGTGATACAGCATACTAGAAATCATACATTCATGCAAAATGATCCAAAAATACAAAGGCAGGTTATAAAAAATATACTGTATATTTAGTACCCAGGTAACACATACTAAATTCAAATGCAAGACTAAGGGAGACAGGTTTCCAAATAGCACAGTATGAGTAGATTGACATTAATTAATTGAAAGTGATTTTCAAAACATAATTCTGGACTAATGAGGACAAAAGGAATGCTGGTGGGAGGTGAGAGGGGTCAACACTACACATCCAAGACACCTGTGCGAGGCAAGCCTGCACGCCGTTTGTGACAATCACACGTTTTCATAACCCCTGATAATCACAGAAACTGACTGCTGATTACTAAGCCTTTGATTTGTTGTCACATTTTTTTTTTTGATCTTTGAAAACTTTACAGAAAAATCAACTTTCAATTCCTGTGCTACACTAGAGCTTACAAGAAGGCCCGTCACTAGCTTACTTGGTACCTCACCTTGCCCAGGTGTCAGTTCTTTACAAACACACCTGTGGTTGGTACTCTTGGTGCAAGGGAGGAGGGGGGTGCTGCCAGCTGGCAAGTAGTTTTCTTTCCTCAACTACTTGGCAGGACTACCTAGCAGGACTACCTCTCCCAGGTGGGAATGATAGCTCCTTCAGTATGAGATGCTCCATACCTCATGCAGCGCTCAACATGCTACTACAGGGTCTTTACTTGGAGTCTGTCATGATTTCTTTTGTCACTGTAAACCTTATACATCTTTCAAACATACAATTATTACTAGTGTACAAACCCTGAAAATATTTATTTCCATTACACTGGCTTTGGTAATCTTTATCTGTTAAGAAAGGAATTCCATAAAATTCTGTGGCTGTATTGCCATACTCTAAATACATTTATCAAATTATAAACTGTTCTGAAGACAAAAAACAACAAATAAAAAGATTAAACTTACAAAATAATAAAATGACTGAAATAAGCTATAAATGACTTTGTACCATGAAGTGAAATGTTAAATGATCTGTTCTGCACATAAAACTAGTGGTGAGAGACCACAACTTTTATATGCTGACATTGCTGTCTGATGACTGTCTCTATAAAGTGATGTAGTGCAGTACCTTCCATGCAGACTGAAATGATTACATACAAACACATTTAGGAGTCACTGACAAGATACAATACTGTACACAATATGTCTAGCCTACATTTGTATTGTCTTGATGTGTAATATGGCGATCATAAGATCAATGATTACCACTAACTCTTAACGAGTCCCTTTTAATTAAAACTGCAATTTTATAGCAATCATTGCAAATACTCAAAAGTATAGAAAATAAATCTTAGCAAGCATATTTCCTACTGCTTATAAAGCTTCGCAGAGAACTATTGTCTGCTGTCAATGATTACTATAAATCTGGTTCAAATATCTATATATATTACTGCTATCTGGCGACCTCGTTATACTTCACAACGGCAATCAGTAAACACTGGATATGCATCACATTATCATTCCTTGGACATTAATACAATATTTGAAAACAAGTATAACCTCAAATTTATCAAGCATTTATCATAATCTGCATATTGTACTCAATACCATACCAACTAGATTTTGGATACCATTAAAATGTTGAACAGATATACAAATCCCTAGTAAACTTGTTCTAGGATGATTGAAAACACATGAAAACCACTTAATTCCATATTTCTAATCCATTAAACAGATCACATCAAGGTTTTAGACAATTCTTGGAGATTTGAAGCAACACTGACATTGTTATTACAGTGTCTGTCTTGTAACAACTATGCTCACGATTCTACTTCCTGCCCCTGAAATATTCACCTGAATAGGTCTAAATAAATACCGCAGCAGGTTCGAGTCTTGGTGAAAAAGCACAGGTCATGAAATGAGGAGGACAAAGAAGACTCAACCACCAATAACAATCTACATGGACATTGTATTTCTTTAAAATCTGAGCAGCTATATTTCTGGTTGCACCTAAAAAAAAAAAAAAAAAAAAAAAAAAAAAAAAAAAAAAAAAAAAAAAAAAAAAATCATTGCAATCCAGTGATTATCCAACAGAGCGACATAAATTCAAAGTTCCTACCAACACAGACTAGAATGACAGTTCCTCCTATTAAGACCAAAATGCTCTGCCTGTGAACACCTCTAATCTACTAATGAATTAGTCCCTAACTATGGCAGTACCAGGTATTTTCTGCATACCACTCCCTTGGTATAAAATCAAAGCTTGTAGGTAACTTGTACGTGCTCACAAGCTACAAACTTCTAAAAAGGTCTAAAGGAATTATAATATACTGTACAAGTATACAATTATTTCTTATCCGAACCAGTTTATCCAAGCCTCAGAGCATTGAATATGCAAAATAAAAAATACCACCCCTTCCCTTACAAAGGAGATTTTTTTTTTTTTTTTTTTTTTTTTTTTTAATACAGTATTGTTATTAAACAACCAAGAATACATATACACCAATCTATACCTTGAATAAATAAAAGGCTCTAAAGGCTCTTACTGCGGCAATTCTACAAATGTTATCATTTACCTTGTGAACTGCAGGGGTAGGACACATCCCACAACAATTTCTCTTAGCTTTGTAGATTCCAGTGTTTACAAAGATGTATTGTAATTATATAAAAAAGAGTAGATATAAAATATTCCCATTACGTCAATTCAGTCTGCATGAAACAGGGTAGTTAACCTCAAACTGTTATGTTTAAAGGTGTGTGTGAAGATGGTAACATAAAAAGGACAAAACACTTTATAATTTAAGTAGTTTCAAGAGAAAAAACAAGCAAAATGACGCTCATGCATACGGCAGTATAATAAAAGAGAAAGTCTTAAAAGATTGAGAATGCACAAAGAGAGAGATGAATATAAAAAGAAAACAAATGAAACTTAAGATGAGTACATATCTATAAAGGTGTACACAATGTATATATACAGTATATATATCTATATAAATATATACAAATACCAATAATAAATACATACATATTTGTGTGTATACTCAGTAATATAAAGGGTGTATCAGCCTACAAATATGCTTGTATGCATATGAACAGATAAGTGTGGAAAATTTATAAATATGTATAAGTATGTGTGTGTGTGGGGGGGGGGGGGGGCGTGTAGGGGGGGGGGGGGGTGTATGGGAGACGTATGTGGGTATGCATATGCATGTATTAGATGCACAGACATTTCCATGATCAATTTCTTCAGTTCCTTTAGCATATATATATTCATACACAACAGTGTATGTGCTTATTATCAATACATGTATACAAATATTACTTACATATCTATACATATACATTTACACACTCATTCATGCAAAATCAAAATGATATCTAAATAAATGACAAAAATGAATTTAAAATAACTTGATTGGAATTAAAAATATAGGCCTATTTGTAAGAGAACTCTGCACTTACAACACTGTACATGGGCTCTAGTTGTGCCCAATAACTGTACAGTGGACTCTGGGAGTATCTGACCTAAATAGTACCCCTTTATAGCCAATAGCCATATGCAGTTATTTACACATGTTAGAGGCTCAAGGTGCTTTCACTGAACACAACAAAGGAAATAGTGTTACAGGGTTTGCACAATGCACTTCCTTTAATGAAACAACATTGCAAGTGGCTGTAATGAATCTCACGATGTAACATTTACCATTTTTAAACGATGTTGTCTTTGATGACAACCTCTTGAAGTATCTTAAATCCATGCTACTTCTTCATTTCGGAATATATCATGTTATTAAAAGAATAATCTTTAAACTTTTTGTGTAGGGACACTGGCTGTTCACAAGCCTTTTTGTGTAGGAACACTGGCTGTTCACAAGCCTATTTGTTTGTAAAAACTTTCATGGGTAATGCTGTGTTACCAAGTAACAAAGGATCAGATTTCACTGTGCTTCAACTCTTAGCATTCAATGATACAACACATGCTACAGCACTCTCACAGACTCTTCATTCATTCCACCTTGACCATGACACTGGCAGGTAACAATGCTTTGTGTCAAGATACATGGTCTCTCCCTCAAGCACCGTGGCATCCACAAGGGTAGGTGACAATGACACATATGCTAAGTCTCCCAAGCTTTAGCCCCCTGGTGTTGCCATAGCAATACTGGATAAAAGTACCATGCACACATCTACAATGTCCCTCTACCAAAGCCAATACAGTGGTGGGTAATGACACTATGCATGCTACATCATTACTCCTTATCAACTGACTTGTGTCAAAATATCTGCAAGTTACACTAGTATTCATAATATTAAGTTCTTAGCAATTTCTAGAAAAAAGAAAACAATCACAAGGAAATTTCATTTCATGACATGAAACTGATACTCTTAACACCAAAATCCAATGTATCTAAACTTTTTTCTGATCTGTTGCAATTTCTGAAGACAGTACAATACAATACCATAGGTAGCTGAAGTGTTTCATCCTACAACCCCACACTCACAACAGAGGTTCTTCATCATTAGTAACACCATGTGAAAAGAGTAGTATGGATCCTCACTAGACATAACATTACCTAAACACAGTTAAAAAGTCCCTCAATGACAATGACTATTATAATGTCGTTCACTAGTAAAAATGATGCTTTGGTACAAGTCTCATCAACATAATAATATTATCTGTTCACATCTGTCTTGCTGGTGACAGTTCAACTTGTAGTGATATTGAGATTCCTCACTACTAGTGCCAAGACAAGATAAAAACAATGTCCCTTGTCAGTAGTGATCATGTCAATTTGTGCAGAGGTATTTTAGGTCTGTTTTCCTCCATTAACAGAGTACAGTGTCCCTGACTAGCAAGAATATACATCCTAACAGAATTAAAATAGTTTTAACAAAATAACATCACAATCTGCAGTAAGTCATTTGATTCCTTTAATTGTATCAATAAAAAAAATAGCTCAATAATTCTATCAAATATAGGAGTTAATGTAATGTCTGTAATGGCTAATGTTTCACTACCAGTTGTCTTACAACCTGGATATACAGAGAAGAAACTGCTGAATTGTTGAAACATTCTGGCTTCAGTTTTATCTTTAGGAAGATCGAATACATGAAATGTTGCTATGAGTATGAACCATGAAGGAAAATTAATGAAAATTATCATGCTCTTCCACCTTCGCAAAACTGTGTAGATAAACTATAACAGGAAATATACTAAAATGTTACTATTAACATGATTTTGCCAAACCCCTTTCACCAGCTATAACAATATGTACCCTCCTAGGACTCTGCAGTAAAAAAAAAAAAATAATAGGAAGAACCAAAATCAAAACAAAAAATCGACTAAATGAATAGAAAATTATTACAAATCTCAGGACAGGTTCAACACTAGGAGAGGGAAGCAATTACTGCGACAGTGTTATAATTATGCAAAAAGGTCTTACAAAATGGTTTTCCCAATCTGAATTTTGTTACACATTTGTCCTTAGCTTTACACTTCAGTAAGTGTTTTTTAATCAGTTCACATCCAATTTCTCCAAGCTGATCATTCTTCTATAGTCTTTCCACTAATATTACTATTCAAATTTCTCCTTGTACACTCAAAAAGCTCATTCCTGATACAACTGAACTACACCCCAGCTAGTTTTGGACTCATGAATATCTTAGGCAAATATAACACAATAAAATGAAACAAGGCAAGGCCAACATTACACCAAGGAGAAATGACAAATTTTTATAACGTCACTAGATAAAAGAACAATGTCCTGAGAACAGTTCTAATGTACAAGTCAAAGTAAAATCACTCCAAAAAAGAAACAACAAAAATAACAACTTGAACAAAATAGGTGTAACAAAAATCAAAAAAACATAATCCTATTCAAAAGTACCTCACACATACACCTCTACCAATAATCGTCAATGCTAAATCAAGCTATGTTCAGACTGCCATAAAACAAAACAAGGCCTAACTAGCCCCTGCCCCCTCCTGTTTCTCTGGCTACAGGAAGCCACAGCCTGCCTAGAGCATAGGAGATATTTCTTTTCTACGAAAGATGTACACTCCAGAATGAACACAAAAGTTACTTGCACATACACTGTAGTCTCTTAATGAGCAATAGGTTCCCAGGTTCCACAAAACAACATATTAGTGCAACTACTTACAACCAGTTTCATTTGAGCTTTTTTTTCTCCACAACTTATATTGGCCTTTATATTCAAAACAAGGTAAGAGAGCACAAATTTTCACACTGAAGACAAAATATACTTTCCATTCTATATTTTTGGATGGCAAATTTCAATAAAAAAAATATATATTCATATATCCTGTATGTATACATACATACACATATTTGATATATACATATATATATAAATATATATAGATATAAATATACATACATATATATATATGTATATGTGTATATGTATATATATATTATATATTTATCATGTATGTATGTATATATATATATATATATATATATATATATATATATATATATATATATGTTACATATATATATGTTATATATACATACATAATATATATACACATATATAATATATATACATATATACATATATACATATATATAATATATATTTACATATATATACATATACACATACATATATATACATACATACATATAATACAAAATGCATATATATTATATAGTATACATATATGACACAATATACAGTAAATACATAATATACATACTTACACACATACATAAATATATATATATATATATATATATATAAATATATACGTATGTGTATATGTATATATGTATATATGTATATATGTATATATGTATATATGTATATATGTATATATGTATATATGTATATATGTATATATGTATATATGTATATATGTATATATGAATATATGAATATATGTATATATGAATATATGTATATATGAATATATGAATATATGTGTGTATATATATATATATATATATATATATGTATATATATATATATATATATATATATATATATATTTTACAAGCCAAAAAATTAATGGGCAAATATAAAACAATTATACACTTAAACTTTAAACAGCCATTGATGTCCATTTCATGCAGTCTTTAAATACTGTAATTAAAGCATAAAACAATGTAGATGACTAAAACCAGATACAAAAATCATTATTCATGGGCTGATTACTCCCACATGATCCCTTGACGACTGTATTAGTCTGTAGTCCTAAAACAACACATTAGACAAATACTGACCTTAAATTTCAACAAAAAAAAAAAAAAAAAAAAAAAGGTAAAAAAAAAAAAGAAAAATATATATATGGCTTCTAGGACGGTGCTTCAACTGTCCAAATTCAATTTAATAATTTAACCCTTCACGGAGAGAGTATAACCCTAGAGTGTAAATTCTTCCTGTTACATGAGCCACAAACACAACGGGTCAGACTCCAAGCCAGATTGAACTTCAACAGATTCTTAGACCCTAACATTTTCTTCAATTTTCAGATCACTGTTTATTTAAAAAAAAAAACATATATAAAGGGCATTTTCAATACATGAAGCACAATGAAAAACCTTGAGAGATTATTACATACATTTTGAATGCAAATGGGGAAATTATGCAAAAGATAATGAGCTTGAGGAAGGTGAAGCATACATCATGTTTCAGTAGCCAGCTACTGTAATCAAAATGCCCACTGACATAGCTCACATTTCTCAAGTATCTTTTACTGTACCTCCCTTCCACAAATTACACTGATTCAAAAAAAAAAAAAAAATCTAAAATTACTCTATGTATGCACAAGTTGCAGCATCCATAAAAATAATGAAATCTTGAACAAACACAATCCATAAAATTTATTTAAAAAAATGACAGTAACATATAAATGCATCAAGGAATGGTCAAGTACTATCAGTATCTTTGCTCCCTGATTTTTCAAGTCTAATTCCTGTTATTCCCTTTAAGAAAAGTGATTAAGGGGAAACATGTCCCCCAAGTGTAGTACACCCTTGGGTAAACAAGAAATACAATGTAGTATAGATGACCCACATTTACAATACAGAACAGTGACTGAACATCTGTTATTCTCCCACAAGATACCTGGCCTTACAGGAGACACTGCCAGCATTGATGCCTATCCCTGAAGGGTTAAGTTTTCACATTTTCAGAGCCCAAAACTAAATAAAAGGTGTGTATCTATGTATCCTACATACATATATATGTATTGTATTGTATTATATTGTATTGTAGTGTAGTGTAGTGTACACGTGCGTGGGCGTCTGCATGCGTCTGTGTATGTGTATGTATAAGTCCATGTATATATGCATGTATGTATGTATGTATGTATATGTCAGTGTAGATATTTATGTGCATATATGTATGTATGTATATCTATGTATGTAACTATGTATATGCATATGTATATGTGTATGTATATATATATATATATATATATATATATATATATATATATATATATATATATATATAGATATAGATATGTATATATACATATATATGCGTATGTGTAAGTGTATGAATGTGTATGGATATATGTGTATACATGTGAATATATATACATATATATTCATATATGTATATACATATATATTCATATATGTATATACATATATATTCATACATATATATATACATATATATATATTTTATGCATATATATATATGCTTATCATATATTTATACATATATATATATATTTTATGCATATATATATATGCTTATCATATATTTATACATATATATATATCATACATATAAATATATATATATTTACATATAAATATACATATATCTATACATACAATATATATATATATATATATATATATATATATAAATATATATATAGCTATATATATATATATATATATATATATATATATATGTATATATATACATATATATATATTATATTTCTATACATACACCCATACATATTTTATATTTACACATACAAGCATAAATATTATATACATATATATACATATATATAATGTTTACATATTTATACATACTTATATGCATACATATACATATACATGTATATATACATACATATACATGTGTGTATATATATACAAGTATATTAATACATATATATACATATATTTATACATATATACATATACATATACATGTATATATACATACATATACATGTGTGTGTATATATATAAAAGTATATTAATACATATATATACATAAATTTATACATTTATATACATATATTTATACATATACATATATACATATACAAATACATATATATTCATATATTTATACATATACATGTATACATATACAAATACATATATACATATACAAATACATATACATATATACAAATACATATACAAATACATATATACATATACAAATACATATATACATATACAAATACATATACAAATACATATATACATATACAAATACATATATACATATACAAATACATAAATATATATATATATATATATATTTACACATAAACATATATAAATATATTTATATTTATATATATATATGTATATATATATATATAAATTATATACATATATATATATACATGTCTATCATATATGTATTCATACTAAATATAGGTGTATATGTAAATATAAATATATGTATGTATATATATGACTATACATATTTATATATACAGATACAGATACATATATATAAACATATACTTCTCAATTATTTATCAACTACTTAAAACATAGAAGTCTTGGGCTTTACTCAAAAAAATATAAAGATAATTGCTTAAAAGAAAATATAGTGAAATTCTCAAAAATTCTTAGTCATCTCTGACCTAAGATTCTTCAGTTTAAGAATTACTAGAAAAAAGCAGCAATATCACAAAAACTTAAAATAAAATAAAAAAAAGTCCTGTTAATAAAATAAACAATATACACACACATATATATACCCAAAATAAAATTTAGATTCTAGCTTTCCTTCCTAACAAAAACATCCTATCCATGGGCTCTCAAAATGTTAAGTCTAAGCTTATCATCTTCTAAATCACTTGGCACTAAGGGACAAAAATGGGTGGCATCTGTGCCTCTTCTCTGCGGCTGACTCGTGGAAGGCGAACCCCAGATGCCTCGAAGGTGATATTCAGGAAATGAAGATGAACCTCAGATGCTTTGGCGGGAATATGATGAACTCCCAATGATTGATTCTCTGCTTTGGATGTTCCTGGATGATGATGATGTTCTCTCATGCAAAACGGCAACCTCCTAGCTACCTCCGCCGCTGAAAGAAGGCAAGTCTGCTATCACTCAATGTCCCAAGAGGGAATAAACATACACTAAGGACTATACTTATCATTAAAATGGAGGGAGGAATACCATGACATTGATAGAATGTACAGTTATATCATCAAAGCCATGCTTATATGCAATCCATATCTGCAAGATCATCAGTGACATATATCCACACAAAAATATCACTGGGCCTATCACAAGGGTACAATAATTTCTTGATCTTTATACATCATACAGATTGCTATATATTCACAAAAATGTACAGAATAAAAGAATGCAAACCAGAACAGGTTGGATAGATGTCCCAATCCACACGTGCCACGTACCCGTCTTCTGAAAGGGAAGCAACTCTTGCTGTCCTCTGGCGGGGGCAGATCCAGTCTTAGATCATTACTGGGAGTGTTATTTGGCCCAAACACATTCAGTTCCTCAAAACACTTTGTTTCTATCATCTGCCACAAATCAAACAACTTATTAGTTAAAAAAAAGAAAGTTAAATAAATAAAGTCATAAAAGCAACACTTAAAACTAAAATCAAAATGACAAACAAATTTTAATAATACCAATACAATATACTAATAAAGAACCAAGAAATCAAATCAATCATAAAAAAAAAGTAATAAAGAAGAAAAAGGAACAGGTGAAACTCAAACTGAACAAAGTGAACCAAGTCTAGGCGGGATAATGTAAAGCAAAATAGAAAATACCATTAGAATAATCTAAAATAAATCATGTATCACAGAAATATATGAATCTTGTTAACAAATCAATCAACCAACAGAAAATTTCAAAAAGGAAACTTTAATACTAAAAAAAAATTAACACTAATACACTCTACTCCAACTAAAGCAATTTTCTACATCAGCATTCCTGCCGCAAACACTTAAAAGGAAAAAAACACATTCTCCTAAAATAGCACCGGGTATCTTGCTTTTTTGGTGCATTGGGCTGGTGCAATCTACCTCTAATCTCCAGTTAGTGAGACAGTTGTTTATGCATTTTTACTGAAACATTGCTCTATTGCATAATCTAATCTACTGCAATGTGGTGATGTAACAATGCTTATATATTTCAAATTTCTACCTTTCATTTTCTATAGATTCCAGATTTTTAACTTGAATGGTTCTCATGAAAAAAGAAAAGATAAAATCCTGACAACTTCAAGAAATATTTGTATAATACATACAGAGTCTTCGTATACAAAACATTAATGAATGGAACATGAACATTTTCGAGCGTATCAAATATTTGCTTAATAAAAATAAGAGGAGCCATTTTTTCCTCTAAAATACAGAAAGGATAAAGTGTACTGAAAAACTGACAAATCCCACTCTGTAAAAACAGACATAATGTTAGGGAAATCAGTAAGTAAATGCATATTTCGGTCTTCAAGAAATACGAGAAAACAAAACAAAAAAAAAAAAACATCTATGACAACACAAGAAGCATGAGTGGAAATTTATATATATGAATCCTGATAATCACATCAGCCAATTTCTGAACCATTTGTCTGATGCTCATTATTTTTTCCTCCTTTTCTTTATTTCCATCAAAGTCTACATTATCAATTAATCATGTTTACAAAATTATATTATTACCTTCAAATGAATACCGATAATCAAAATTTACGGTTAAATATAATAATAGTAATAACCAATTAATCATATATATCACCATCATATTTCCTTCACTAAGGAAGATGGTAAGACTTGTCAACTAAAATATCATCTAACAATAAGCACTAAAGTGGGAAAAATCTGACAACTCTAGCCTCATCAATAATCATGCAGAGGTACTATTATGCGATATACATACCGGTGTCCTATTACCAGACTCAAGCCCACTCACCTCCTGTTGCCATGGGATGGAAACTGAGCCAGTGTTAAACTTAGAGTAGAAGGAGTCATCTGTGGCATCCAGGTTTACCCCTTTCACTGTGCTAAATTGCTCGATGTCCAGTACATCCTTGGCATATACAGCATGTGGCTGGAAGGAAAAAATCTCAGGTTGGTTTCAGGTACGTCTCTTCCCTTCTGTTAACCCCTTCCCGACGGGTCACGCCTATAGGCGTGAAAACAAACTGCTCGAAAGATGGCGTGAAGCTGTACGCCGCGGCGGCGCGCCAAAGCGCTCCGAGGCCAAAGCGCTCCAAGGCAACGCTCAAAGTCAGAGTTTTTTTTAGTTTTCTACACCCGTCACCAAGGGGTTAACACAGTGCTTAATATCCACATACACACAAATATACATCACCCATATCTATCCATATTTATATGCTTTATCACTATCAAAGAACCAAAATAGAGTTGTAGTAGTTGACAGACAATTGTCATGTTGTCTTTTGAAAATCAGACAGTAACTGCTACACAATTTACATTTCTGTGAATGCTTAGTGACACATGAAATATGATTGCTATTAGTGTAATGAATTATGGTCTATATCCCAACTTGGGGTTGATTTACATCCCACTGTCTACGTGAACTAATTTAGAGAAATATTACAGTAATTCACCTAATATTCCTTGCTCACTTCTTACTGAGTTAATCATAATGAAAGTCATTTGTCAATATTAGTGTTTTCCTTTAACAAATATTTATTTCATGTATTGTTTTATTCTTTGACAACTTCTGCATTAATTTTTGTATTTTTTTCTCCTTACTGTACAAATTGTTTCACACAGTGAAATAAAAGTCAGTAGTATCCTTTACCTGCTCCCATCTGCCTCTCCACCCCAATAGATGAATATACAGATAGTACTCAGGGATAGTGTAGTATTGCATAAGCCATTCTTGCTTCCAAGCCTTGCTCTATTAATGTTCTGTCCACCCCTCTGATGTCGATTCATTTTTTCGTGCTTCTTTATGCTTTAACCCTTTCACGAAGAGTTACGTCTATAGACGTCAAAACAAACCGCAAGAAATGTGCCATGCGGCTGTACGCCGCGGTTGCGCACCAAAGCAGTACGAGGTGGTGATTCGCCTTAATGTACCGAACTCCCGCGCTCAAAGTCGGCGCGTTGCCATTGATCACCAGCCCGTTTTTTTTTATAGTTTTCTTCACCCGTCACAAAGGAGTTAACAATTTCAAGTGATAACTGGAAAACTTGTTGGATACAACTTTGCAGATGTGACATCAGTTCTCAGGCTTCAAATGACTTGCATTGTAATGACTCTACATAGTCAAAAATTACAGAAAATGGCCATAAAAATAGAGATTTTCTCTTAGCATACTCATGAAGTTACCTAAATTATTTTTTTATTCCTGCACAAATTACAAAAGGTTCACTAGCTAAATATAAGTTTAACTGATACACTTAATCTCTATCAAGTCAGGGCATTACTACTTCAAACAGCCCTTGCATTAATATTTTTTTTATTTATCTTGACAATACCAAATTTGTTGTAGCCAGTACAAGGCAGAGCTATAAAATTCTCATTGTCATCACTGTCATCTACCAGGCCCCTTTTCAACAAGGTGTTCTTTTTGTTTATTTTCCATCCACTACACGAAGAGGGTACTATGGCCTGTTCCAGATGGATAAAATTTTTCCCTCCCGCTGTCCAGTCATAAGATAATGCCCTTTTCAATATGCAACATCATATTCCTATCCTCGGCACATGTATCAAGCAGAGGAAGTTGCACCTGCCCCTCCTAAACATAGACTAACACTGATCAGTTGTTCCTAATTTCCTGCTTCACACTCCCAGCAAACCCCAGTTAGTGTTTTCCCCACTCCTTATCTACTTCTTCCATATTCAGCCAATGAGTGCTACAATGTATGTGCACATTACTAAAACTTTTACAAATGAAAAAAAGCAGAAAGGTATATTTCCCTTCTATTTTTTTTATACGCATATACTGTTTAGGAAAATACTACAATGCTAAATTATAGAGCAATTACATCAGAAATTCTACTCTCTGTTATTCATATATGAAAAAATGATAATAAGTAAAGTGTAATAAAAACTCTGATGGCTAAAATCTGATTGCTAAATTAAAACTTCTTTTCAAATTTTTGTTTATATTTCAAAAACTCAGTTGTAAATGGAGTGTCCTCAAATCCAAGGAACTTTATTAGTAAGAAACAACAAAAGCTCTTTTAAATAAAAAATATTGGCATATATTTACATCCATGGATGATGCAAACATTAAATGATAAATGTTAACAATTGAATGAGATCAATAAAAGCGAGAAAAAAAGTTATGGTCTATAAAACTACAAAATTCTCTAACAACAGTTCTTTTAAATTCATTACAGTAAGCCCTTTAAACCACACATATATTTTTTATCAATGAAATTATCACCAAGTTCTTTAAAGTATGCTTTAGAACAAATTCTTCAACATTCTTGCATGAGCTCCTTACTTCTGCTATCACAAAGCAACCAAAGACGTCAAGGCAAAAGAAACAGCTACACTTACATCTGGAACGAAGGGAGGATCGCAAATGCCAGCTTCTAATCTCTTCCAGTTGACATTGCGATAGAAGTCATGGCTCTTGACTTCAACAGCACCGTGTCGACCCCGATTGCATCCCAGTCGTTCTCGTGCATTCTTCTTGAGTAGCTGCAAAGATGATGTGAATGTGAATATTTAATACTGCTGAAAATTAAATAAATTCATAATTAAAATAATAAAGCACTAATAAACCAAACAATAACTCCTAAAATGCTCACATCACCAACTAATCCCTGGTCTGCCATTTATTGTGTACGATTTCAATCCACAATCTAGACTAACAGTTCTCAATGCATAGATTTTTTCTCTCTCCTTCTCTCTCACTTAAAAATCTCAAGACAAAGGTGACCCATTAACAAAAACACCAATCTAAATGAAATACTACACATATCAATGTGAAAATCTAAACCAAGTCTTTGATACACCATACTTTATTTTATTGGAAACAAAAATATTCACTCCAAAGATAATTACAGCATCAATCCAGGGTACAAAAGTCAATCATTCATTGTACTAAACTGATGCCTTTTGATCACTATTCTTATCATCATCGTAATTATCAACATTGATGTTTATAATAAAATTCATTATCACTAATTTCATTATAATTATTGTTTATAATTATAATTATAATTACTCATTATCATTTCATCCTCATGATCATCATCATCAATGCCATCACCACCATCAATGTCATCACCATCCTCAGTAAAACAATATCAATTACAACTCACCATTTGACATACAAACTTGGCCTCTTCCGAAAATTTATGGGAGTATGTTTCTTGCTGTTCTTTCACTCGGCGATCTACTTCTTCCCGTTTCACCTGTGGATCAACATCAATCAGTATAGAGCAGCCAAAACATCAAATTTACACACACAAGCAATCACAAGCTAGTCTCTTCCTCTCTCACTACATGTCGAACACATTATGGAACATACCTTTTCTTTACGGGCTCGGAAGGGAGCTTGTCCTTCAATCATTTCGTATATTAGGCATCCAAAGCTAAACCAGTCTGGGGAAAATGTGTATTTCTCATTGTCTATCACTTCAGGAGCTGAAAGAAAAACAAAAAAAATATGGTATTATAGAAATTCTCAACATCTTCAGAGAAGGAGATTAGCCCTCAACTTCTAAAAACTGCAAGCCCTCTACTTTGCATCAATAAGTGCAAAGTTAAAGAAATCAGAGTTATCCCTCACAGGTCCTACTTACTTGTAGCACCAAGAAAACTTAAACTCTTAAGCACAAGATCACATTTGTGTACACATGAATGCTTATGTGCATGAGAATGGGGATAAGTTATCGTAAACATAGTTGTAAACTCACAAAGACAAAATTGTATTTCAATCATAGGTCATATATACATATATATAATATATATGCATATATATAAATATATATATACATATATAATATATATAATATATATAATATATATAATATATATAATATATATAATATATATAATATATATAATATATATAATATATATATATACACATGTAAAATATATATATATATATATATATATATATATATATATATATATATATGTTATATATATATAAAACAAGATTTGTTAAAGATACTAATAATCACAAACAAATAGTTTTAAAACATAATAACAATGACGTCACTCACCCATGTAGCCAACTGTCCCAACGCGTCCACGCACCATCTCCCCTTCTGGAATCTGCACAGCTAAGCCAAGGTCAGATATTCGAACATGGCCGTGATCATCCAACAAAATGTTTTCCGGCTTGCAGTCTCTATACACAATACCCTGCATGTGTAAGTGGCCCAGTCCACACAATACCTGGATAAATCAAACGGAAGTCAAAATGAAAATATGGATCAGAATATCATACTAACATAATTCTTGCTATTCCATAATGTAGAAGAGATGTTTTTAAATTGATTATCTTAAGAGTCCCATTTAATTTTGCCCAAGTCTATTCTCCAGTAATAATATAAACTCATACCTGAATAATCCTCATCGACAAATGAATTTAATCTGATAAGCAGTTTTGACTAATCGTATACCTAGCAAGTATATGATTTCCAGAATGACTCAAAACCAGGTGGTTGGTCAACGTTCCAATTATGTTTGACACAAAATAAACCAATATATCATCTGATCTACATCCTTTTTCAGATGAAATTTGTTTTATAGATTACAGATAGGAGAAGCTGAGGAGTGGCAGAGGAAGTTTAGCGTAAGATCCTGTCAGTCTGAGTCAGAAACTTGTATGCCCAGCAATAGATACAAAGATAATTTAGCCAAGCAGGCAGAGAGGAATAGAGCAAAAAGATGAAAAAATTGAAAGGGAAAGAGAAACAAAAGGTTACTACTTTTTATGAAAAATTATCTGAAACTGAAAAAAAAGGATGTCTTCCACAATATTCTTATTTAATGAAATAAAACTGGACTTATTTTCAAAACTAAAAAAATGTGATTTGAGATAAAGAAATTAGTTGCCTTCAAAAACATCTCACAACAGATTAAAGTATTCTTAAATATTTTTGTTGTTATACAGTAACCATTATAACTTGTGAAAAATGTAAGCCAAGCCTAAATAAGACTGGTATCCTATTATCTTATCTTTTTCTTTTTCATTTCATTGTCAAAAAAATGCAAAATGAGCAAGCCCAGTAGAAAAAAATAATACAAAACAAGATTGTGTTTTGAAATTCTCATACTTGTATCAACATCTGACTATTTTTCAATGAAATTACATCTATACAAAATTTTGATGCTGAAAATTTGATTATCCTTATATTTTTTTACCTACAATAACAAATGTATGGTAATTTAGTATATAAAAAAAAATGTATTAAGGGCAAAAGAGCACACATAGTCTGGCTAGATGACCACTGAACAAGCACCTATCAACACAGAACTGCTGTTATGTTACTTTACCTATAACTGGGAATATGATGTTAGTAATTCCTCAATTAAAAAATTAGGACCCTATCAAAAACTAATACTTTAGTAAGACTAAATGACTTTAAGATGATATTACTGATTTTGCAATGATCCTGAAGAAGATATAGCTCAGGGGTACTTAATACCAAAACTACGGGAATAAAATATGACATATCTGTGAGAAAGCAATCTGTTCCTTAAAATCTATCAAAGTTTTAATAAAATAAACAGAAAAAAATGTCTTTAAGTATGGTGGACATGTTCTAGGTGAAGTATTCAGAATTTATAGTGCTTGTAGAGTTATGCACAACTGTAAACACTTTGGGAGTATGGCTAAGGGCTCCCACTATTATTTTAGAACAGCATCACTAGAAGCATTGTCAATAGTTTTCAAGCCAGTTAGTGGTAGCAGTAAATATTTCTTTATTATTATTATGATTTTTTTCATAATGAGCCATAGCATCATTGTTCCTCTAACTGTCCCTACCATCACTGTTAGGAGGATATGTTCATTTCCACACTAGCTCATGTGTGCTTGCTCACTCACATGGCTGCTTGTTTTTGCTCACGCATCTGCTTGTTCTCTCACTCTCTTTCTGTCACGGTCATACTTCATACCAATTTGCCAGGTAGCATCTTTATTTCTGTCATGCTTATGCGCTATTATACAAATGAAATGTGACTCCAAAGGTGTTCTCGGACCAACTGCCCAAAAATAGTTATCAAATGTTTTGTTAATAGTTTACACTTTCATCGACAAAATAAGTATCAATATGTTTTATGTTAATCACAAGACTATAGTGCGTTAACATGAACATATCAAGGTTTATGTTATAAATGAAAGTTCATTTCTGCACAAATGCAAAATAATAGGACTGCTACTGGTAAATCAGTACTTAACCCATTGGATCAGGATGCTTTACTGCCTGCACATGGCCCTAAATGTGGGTATTAGGCTTACATGGGCAGCCACTCTGACGGGTGTGCAGACTTTAGGCTGGGCACACAAATATTTGTAAGCAGTGAGAAGATGCCATGCCTCTCTTTTGCAATGTTAATTTCTTTTTCTGCATAACTGTTTTTAGCTTTTTTGCCATGCAGATGACAGTGTGATATATATAGCATGTAGAGTTTATTAATTTGATCTGTTGCCATCACTGTTGTGGATCAAGCCACAATGTTTTCTCTTTTAACCCCTTCCCAATGGGTCACGCCTATAGGCGTCATAACAATACGCTTGAAATGTGGCGTGCGGCTGTCCGCGGCGGCGGCGCGCCAAAGCACTCCAAGGCAGTGATTCGGCTTGATGTACCGAATTCACGCGCTCAAAGTCGGCGCATTGCCGTGGTTCGCCAGAGCCAGAATTTAGGATGGGGCTCTTGTAGTACTTCCATCAGTAAATAAGGATGGAATGTGCCACTCAAGAGCTATAGCTGGAAGAGCAGAAGCTACAGGGAGGACACTATTCCCATGCTCAGGATCCTATTCTTGCCTGCCGTGAACAGCAGCGCAGGTTGTATTACATAAAACTGAATAGTGAGAAGGTATCTAGTTTGCACAAGGAGAACAGTCTATTACCATCTTGTTACAGCATATCTAATTACAAATACAGACCTTGGAAAATGGCAAAAAAGCAAAATATGCTGATGCAGATAAAGAGAAACCATTGCAAAGGTGAGGCAATGAGTTTTGACACTGCATGTTGGCTAGACCTACAAGCCACACACCTGAGAGAGTCACCAATCAAGTAAGCCTAATACCTGGATTTTGGGCTGATCCAATAAGTAAAGAGACAGGGATAAACTGCATAAAAGCCCATTTATCCGTAAGTTGTGACATGCAGCTCTGGGATTCCAATAGCAAAGCCCTGACAGAGTTTATGCTGGCTTGCTGTACTCTAATTACAGTCTTGGAAGTGATGCAGCATAAACAAGAGCTAGTTTTATATATTCCCAGTCTACTGAGGAATTAAGTTGTAAGATTTGGACAATGAAGGACTCCGATACTTCCCGAGACTCGATTTCAAAACTTGTAGGTAACTTCAGGATCATATCTCCCTACAAGTGGTTAAGTGTGAGAAGAAGTTGTATTTAAGTCTAACACTAGTTCTTCATTTCAATATAGAACAATAACAGTATTTCACAAACAAAATTTCTTTTACACAAGCATCACACAAATGTATCTTAAACCTATGGTGATAGTTAAATGAATACACAACTTTCCAGCACTTGAGACAAAAACTAGGTTTTAACCCTATAGCTCCTGAACTGCCACACCCAGAGCTAAAATAAGAACACAAGAGTTCAGGGTGCACAACTTGGAGCTGGCTTACCACGCATGACACGTATCCTTGACAACCAACATTCAGCTTTGGCTTGTTAACGCAAGAATAGATGCAAACCATCAATAATGGGATAATCTTGCTAAACCCATTCAAATTTTACTGTGCATTGGTATGATAAAACATAAATGCATTCTCCTGGTTAACAGCCTTTCTTCAATATAACAACTGATTTCTTCAATATAACAAATAAATATTTTGATTCTCACTGTTGCAAAGTCATACAATTCAGAATAGCTAACTACAATAATTTTAGCAGAGAGAAATTTACTTTTTTTTTTTTTTTTTTTTTTTTTTTTACTAAAAATGCAATGTAAAAAAAAAATTATTCCAAGAACATATTGTGACTAGATAAAATACTTGGCACCAACCCATCAAGTGCATCAGCATTAATCCTTACTAGTTATGCATAATAAAGAAACCTAAAAACAATTAACTGAACACCTGCCAGGCTTTGATAAAATTTAGTCCTTATAGCCTATCAATGACAATAACTAAACAAACCTCAGCTGCATGGAACGCTGCTCTCTCCTGATCGAAGCCTGGGTCGCCCCCCATGTTGTAGATGTGGAATTTGAGGTCGCCGCCATTCATTATTGTAAGGACGAGGCATAAAGAGTCTTTCGTTTCATAAGCGTAGGCTAAACTAACCTGTAAAGCAAATTGTAGTTTATTGTAATTATATTCCGAAAGATTTATTACAGTAAAATACTTGCTTTGTAAGGCATCTTCAGCTATCTGTCCATTAAAAAGAAACAATGGCTACAAAAATACAAGCCAAATTTTCTTACACACAAGTAATGCAAGTAGTATGACTTAAATGACAAATAACAATATTCAAATTACTATATGAACAAGATCAATTCATACTTACAACAAATCTGGAATTAATCTTCTGAAGAATTTGCTTCTCTATAAGCACCATTGCTTCTCCTTTTCGCTTCTTTATTCTCTTCTTCTCTAATTTCTTGCACGCATACATCTTCCCTGTTGCTCTTACTTGACACGCACACACCTCCCCAAAGCCTCCCTTCCCAAGTACCCTGTACATTCTGAAGGTCTTGTAGGTTACTGGTTGACTGAAAAGATATTTTGGAGGCAAATGAATACGATTAATCCACTAGTGATGGTATTAGAAATCTCTCAGTGTCATAGACTCCAGTGACACCTAAGTGTTTGCAAAAATTTGTTAATGTTACTGGTTTACTGCCATGATAAATCTAAGAGCCATTAAAAATTACAGAAGTATGTTTCACATGATTCATATGACCATAAAACCTTTTGTGACCTATACACCTAAAGATCAGAACTTCTAGACAACACAACATAAGCCATTCCTTGATACAGCAAATACTAGGAATTCATCCAGCCTACTTTTATATCTTCATCAAATAATCTAAAGAGATCAACTTATTATCAATATCACCAAAAGGATGTCCCTTTTCTTTTAGGGTGCGGGGGTGGCACTTGCTTGAACTTTTACCTTTCTAGCCATTTCCATTGTAGATATCTGTGGAAGTACATGGAAGCCTCAAATTCCTTGAAAGGTTCATTAGCCAGGAAGAGCTTTACGTCGGCCACGCATCCTTGGAAGAGGTCCTTCTCCGCTGTGTCTCTGCTCAGGTTCTCCTTGCATGTTTCCACTAAGGACTCGTTCAAGATTCCCAAAATCTGCCATTCCATAAACTGAAAGAGAAGAAAAAAAGTAAAGTGTAATTTGAAAAAAATGAAACTCACAACAATCTGAACACTGAATATATTATTTCACATAGTAAATTCTATATATCATCTTCAAATATCTAAGGACTTACAGCTTTTTGAAGATATTTGTTAAATATGGTATGTGCAGCCTCTTGTCTCTTCTCATCTAATTCTACTTGGTACTGTTCCTGTAGACACAAAGATATAACAAATGAGACAAACAGCACAATCACAATGATTTGTTTTTGCCCCACTAAATCCCACTTTAAAAATGTTTCCTACTACACAAACAATTATGTGCATTTTCTTTTTAAAATGGTAAAAATACCCTATATATGATTCATACACCTCTTATCTGTCAAAATAAAAAAAATAACAAATAAATATCAAATTAGCAATAAGCAAAATAAACCTATAAAGAAAAAGTGTGTTGTGTTCGTGTGCGTTTGAGTGTGCGGGACCGTGTGTATGTATGTGCATGCACATGCATTACCCTGCAAGTGTGTGCCTTTCCCTGCAACTGTGTGTGTTTGCCTATGTACTTTTGTCTGCAAGTGTGCATTTGCCTGCAGGTATGTGTTTGCCTGCAAGTGTGCATTTGCCTGCAGGTATGTGTTTGCCTGCAAGTTTGTGAATTTGGCTGCAAGTGTGTGCTTGCCAGCAATTGCATGTGCTTTGCCTGCAATTATATGAGCTTGCCTGAAAGAATGTGTGCATGCTTGCAAGAGTGTGTTTGCCTGCAAGTGTGTGTGTTTGCCTGCAAGTGTGTGTGTTTGTCTGAAAGCGTGTGTGTTTGCCTGCAAGTGTGTGTGTTTGCCAGCAAGTGTATGTGCTTGCTCACAAGAGTGAGTGTTTGCCCGCAGGAGTGTGTTTGACTGCAAGTGTGTGCTCACCTGCAAGTGTAATGTGCTTGCCTGCAGGTGTGTGTAATTATCTGCAAGTGTGTGAACTTGCCTGCAAGAGTGTATTTGCCTCCATGTGTGTCCATTTGACTCATAAACAAATGAATCATAATATATATGTATGTGCATGAACCACTATAATTTCATCAAGTCTTTTCACACACCCTCCTGTAATTTACTGCGATAGCTCTGACGGTTAAATTAGCATGCATGTTTGTTTCTCCAAGAGAAGAGATTATGGAGCCTCCCACTTGAGGCTTGGTCAAGTAGGTGGCAATTTACAACTGTGTATATTTTGAAGATATTCAAGGAGAGACTCAAGGATTTGTTTTTCTGTAAAGAAAAATCTAAAATGCTTAGATGTTGATATGATTTCTGACATTAATTGGGGGAAACTCTATGGGTATGAACTGTGATACTATCATTTTCATACCTGTAAATACCAAAGAAAGAAATATTTTCAAATTGCTAACCATTACAAAATCATCATTTGGTATAGATACAAGAAAATATTCCTGAAAATATACATATCAAACATTCTCTCTCTCTCTCTCTCTCTCTCTCTCTCTCTCTCTCTCTCTCTCTCTCTCTCTCTCTCTCTCTCTCTCTCTCTCTCTCTCTCTCTTTCTCTTTCTCTTTCTCTTTCTCTTTCTCTTTCTCTTTCTCTTTCTCTCTCTCTCTCTCTCTCTCTCATACTCACTCACTCACTCACTCACTCACTCACTCACTCACTCACTCACTCACTCACTCACTCACTCACTCACTCACTTACTGACTCACTTACTCACTTACTCACTCACATACTCACTCACATACTCACTCACATACTCACTCACATACTCACTCACATACTCACTCACATACTCACTCACATACTCACTCACATACTCACTCACATACTCACTCACATACTCACTCACATACTCACTCACATACTCACTCACATACTCACTCACATACTCACTCACATACTCACTCACATACTCACTCACATACTTACATACTCACTCACATACTTACATACTCACTCACATACTTACATACTCACTCACATACTTACATACTCACTCACATACTTACATACTCACTCACATACTTACATACTCACTCACATACTTACATACTCACTCACATGCTCACTCGCTCACTCACATGCTCACTCGCTCACTCAGTCACATGCTTACTCACTCACTCACTCACTCACATACTCACTCACATGCTTACTCACTCATTCACTCACATACTCACATGCCCATGCACTCACTCACATACTCACTCACTAACATATTCACTCACTTACTCACATACATACTCATGTGTGTCTGTGTCTGTGTGTGTCTGTGTCTGTGTCTGTGTCTGTGTCTGTGTCTGTGTCTGTGTCTGTGTCTGTGTCTGTGTCTGTGTGTGTGTGTGTGTGTGTGTGTGTGTGTGTGTGTGTGTGTGTGTGTGTGTGTGTGTGTGTGTGTGTGTGTGTGTGTGTGTAGGTATATATATATGTTGGTATACATTTATGTATATTATATATATATATATATATATATATATATATATATTATACACATAATATATATACATACATATATATATAAATATATATACATATAAATACACATGTGACATATACATATATAAATATATACATATAAATATACATGTAACATAAACATATAAATATAAATATAAATATAAATATAAATATAAATATAAATATAAATATAAATATAAATATAAATATAAATATAAATATACATATAAATATACATACATATTTACAAATATACAGATGTATATACATATGGATATAAACATATAACCATGTATATATATCTGTATATTTGTAAATATGTATGTATATGTAGATATATTATATATACAATATATAATATAATATAATATAATATAATATAATATAATATAATATAATATAATATATATACACATACATATATATATACACATACATATACAAATATATACATTTACATATATACATATACATATATATACACATACATATATATACACATAATATATACATATACATATATATACACATACATATATATACACATACATATATATACATGTACATATATATACACATACATATATATACATATACACATAAGTACATATACTTATATACTATATATACATACATATATATGTATACATGCATATATATATCCAAATGTATATATGCATATATATGCATACATATATATACATATATATACAAATACATATACATATACATATATATACATATACATATATACATATACATATATATACATATACATATATATACATATAACTATACATTACATAGAGAAATTCATATATATATCATACATGCACATATATACATGTATATATATATATATATATATACATGCATATATAACCAAATGTATATATGCATATAGATGCATACATACATATACATATATATATGCATAAACATATATATATACATATATTTATGCATATACATATATATATACATATATTTATGCATATACATATATATATACATATATTTATGCATATACATATATATACATATATTTATGCATATACATATATATATATACATATACATATAAACATATACATATACATATATATACATATATATATACATATAAATATATATACATATATACATATAAATATATATACATATATACATATACATATACATATATATATATATTATACATATATATACATATAACTATACATTACATAGATATATTCATATATATATCATACAAGCACATACATACATGTATATCTATATACATATATATACATATATACATATAAATACTTATATATACATATATATACTTATGTGTATATATATAAATATATATACTTATGTGTATATATATACATATATACATACATGATATATATACATATACGATATATACATATATATATAATAATATAATATATATATAAATATATAGATATACATAGATATAGATATAGATATATAGATACATATTTCTATATAAATATAATCATATATAAATATATATACATATATTTATATATTGATATATTTACATATATTTACACACATATATGTATATATAGAGAGAGATGTAATATATGGATATATGTATATATATAATATCAATATATATATAAATATATATAAATATATATATATATATATATATATATATATATATATATATATATATCACATGTATATATATCTATATATAGATATATATGTATTTATATAATATATATGTATATATATACATATGTATTTGACCAGTTTTGATTATATTATGTAAGATATTATTGAAATCATTCAAATACATCTGTGTATATGTGTATTTATACGTGTATATATATATATATATATATATATATATATATATATATATATATATTTATATATGTACATACATATATTCATATATATACATACATATATTCATATATATACATACATATATACATATATAGACATATATACATAGATATAGACATAGATATATACATATCCATATATATTCATACATATAATAGATACACATTTTACATATATAAATACATAAATATCTATCAATATACATACATAAACATATCAATATATATATATATAAAAACATACTTATAAATACATGAATATATATAAATACATATATATATACATGTATATAAATATATACATATACATACATATATATATATATACATGTATATAAATATATACATATACATATATATATAAAAATATACATACATACAAATATATATACATACATACATATTTTTATATATATATATATATATATATATATATATGTATGTATGTCTATATATATATGTATGTCTATATGTATATGTACATATGTAGATATATGTATATATATTTATGAAGATATATGCATATATACATATGTATATACATGTACGTGTATATAAATATATATGCATGTAAATATATAGATATATGTATATGTACATATATACATGTGTATATATGGGTGTATATATGTGTATGTGAAAAGGAAAACAGCTACAGTAAGAAATGAAAATAAATTGAGGATACATTACATCCATTTCGGTATATCATATGTTTGAAGAATAATTCATGAAGAGTTTGAAACGTCCCTATTTATTTTCATTTCTTACTGTGGCTGTTTCCCTTTTCATCTTTGTGTACACATTACTGTGTTTGTGCTTGTGTCATATATGTATATATACATATATATATGTAGATATATGTGTATATATATATATATATTTATGTATATACATGTATATATACACACATATATGTATACACGTTTATATATCTTTCTATACATATATTTGTATATATATAAATATAAATATATATAAATATAACTAAATATACACACATATAAATATATGTAAATATATAAATATATATATATATATATATTTACATTTATATACATATATATGTCTATATATATGTATGTAAGTGTATACATATACATATTTATGTGTATATATATATATTCATATAATATATATGTATACATATATGTATATACATTTATATATATATGTATACTTATATGTATATATATTTATATATATATATATATGAATACATATATGTATATATATTTATATATGTCTACATATATGTATATATATTCATATATATATGTATATATCTACACGTATATAGTTATATACAAACATATCTACATTATATATCTATAGATATGTATATAAGATACATATATATGTATATAAATATATATGCATATGTTTATACATATATACATATATACATATTTATCCATATATATACATATACATATATATATGCATTTACATACACATATACATATATACATATACATATATACATACATATATATATACATTCATATAATCATATACATATACATATATATTTATATATATTTATATATATATATATATATATACACAAGAAACATGCAAATAAAAAAGTATGATATATACAAATCTAAAAACACATTCTCTAACTTTTATCTGGGAAGATAAAAGTAACATCTTATTTTCTCATGCTAAAATTTGTTGTTTGTACATTAAGATAAATTCACCTTTCTGTGAGGACTAAAACAAAATTAAAAACAAAACCTTAGAAATGTACTCCAATTAAGGTCAAGCTATCAACATACAAATATCAATTAATCATAAATAAAAAAAAAAATAACTGAACAAATTTCAAACTACAAATGAAACATGAGTAAATATTTCTGTTCCTTCCCTAATATCTCTAATTTTCTATTAGCTAAACCCATGATCTCTCCTTTCATGTTATATGATTTGAAAGCACTTTAGTTGAGTAAGGTAGAATTCACTAACTCTTCATCAACTTCAGCACTCCATAACACAAAAGACTGTGTCCAGGGTCTAAATAAAAGCTTGGGTTCAAGTTATCTCTAAAAATACTTTTGTATATAAACTTTATCAACATTTCCACACAAAATGGTTGTAAATACTCAGTAAGCATTACTTCGACCTCTCTAAGATCAAACAACATAAAACTCTAGCCTATGCCTAAGATACAGAGGGGCAGCAGGACTTACAACATCATCTAGGAATTTATTGTACTTGTGGTACATTGGCTTTACACATTCACAAAACTGCCTAAATAGCAGTCTTCCTATAGGCTGTTGGTCCACTACATAGCTGTATCTTACATCTGGAAGAAAATAAAAAGTATTAATACATACACAAGCAAAGCATACAATTGTCTCAGTACCAAGAGTCACTTTATGGATCATCATAATATTTACCAAAGCATACT
>NC_061831.1:12395091-12397591 GCF_019202785.1 Penaeus chinensis
TAAATACAACAGTGCAGGTAATTTTACTAAAAGATAGTGCACTGTTGCTATGGCAAAGTGACATCACAACTTTAGCACTCCATATAAAAGCACTGCATTGTAAATGTTCGTACATGCTTCACTTATAAAATCTTTCCTCTAAATCAAATATATACATAATGCACCCACGCACACATATAATACACACATACATAATGCACCCACGCACACATATAATACACACAAACACAGACACACTTGTGCACATATATTAATACAAATGCACACACACACTCATTCTCTTCATTCCATTTTGAAAGAAAAAAATTGACTCAGGTACTTACCTAATTTGCTTTTTAAATCTAGACATTGTGATATATGTGGAAATTGTAAAAGTTTTTTCCATTTTTTGCTTTTTCCTTTATTGCTGTCTGACCCTCCTGAAAAGAAAAAGAAAACAATAATTAGATATATACTTTTAAAAAATACATATGTCTGGGGGTAAAGAATGGTTTGGCATTCACTGCAAGTAAATAAAAAAAGTTATGTTAGCCATATCACATGAAAGATATAAACAAAGTGAAATGCCACTCAAAAAAGAACAAAAGCTTGAGCAAAACAAATAAGCAATAGAAAAAAGAAGTGAACAAATAGACATAAACATCACAGGAGAACTTGGTCATTCTCTCACACTCTTACAGGTGACCAAGAAACTGATGGGAGATTTGTAGTTTGTTAGGTCCCCCCCCTCCCCCCCATAAAAAAAAGTATATAGACAATATGGAAAAGATGTTCATACAGTTAAGTATACATATATGGACAAAATCAGAAATGTATAAGAACTGACTGCTATTTACTCTGCTTATATAAATATGTATCTAGTATGCACATTGTATTTCTTTTAATGTCAAAGAAACAGATACTGACAAACAAACAACATATATATATAATATATATTATATATATACATATATATGTATATGTATATGTATATGTATGTGTATATATACATATGAATATGTATATGTATATATGTATGTATATATACACATACATACATATACCTACATATATATACATATACCTACATATATATACATATACCTACATATATACAAATATATAACATATAAACATATACCTACATATATGCATGACATATATATATATATATATATATATATATATATATATATATATAATGTTATGTATATATGTAGGTATACGTATATATATGTCATGTATATATGTAGGTATACGTATATATATATATATGTCATGTATATATGTAGGTATACGTATATATATATGTCATGTATATAGGTAGGTATACGTATATATATATGTCATGTATATATGTAGGTATACGTATATATATATGTCATGTATATATGTAGGTATACATATATATATATATATATATATATATATATATATATGTATACCTACATATAAACATGACATATATATATATACGTATACCTACATATATACATGACATATATATATACGTATACCTACATATATACATGACATATATATATACGTATACCTACATATATACATAACATTATATATATATATATATATATATATATATATATATATACATAACATATATATAGATAGATATGTATACATATATATAGATAGATATGTATACATATATATACATATATAACATATATACATATATGCAAATATATATACACATATATACAGATATATACACATATATACAGATATATACACATATATATATATATATATTTATATATACAGATATATACATATACAATTATATATACATATACAATTATATGTAACATATATACCTATATACATATATATACATATATATATACATATATATATACATAAATATACATAAATATATAACATATATATACATATATACACACATATATATACATATATACACATATATATACATATATACACACATATATACAAATATACACACATATATATACATTGTATATATATATATATATATATATATATATATATATATATATATACACACACACACACACACACATATATATATATATATAAAGACATACTATAAATATATATATATATATATATATATATATATATATATATATATATATATGCCTTAAATTAAGCAACTGTCCCCAAGCCCTTGGCTAAAAATGATTCAATAAACTCTAACAGAACACTACAACAGAAAATATCAGAAGCACATCTTACTTTCAACAAAATAACACTCTTTCATCCCCAAGGAATAATGCAATCTTAGGATTGCTCTACACGGGCTATACTTCAATTACTCATACAGAATCTGTAACATTTTCAATGCATGGTACATAGACTACACCTCGCTAAGAAAGGTCTAGGGTCAAGCAACCCATAAAGTCAGTGACTACACACAAATGTAATATATCGAGTATGCAAAGTATCTTCAACTGGAAAATAAAAAAAATAAAAAATAAATAAAAAACATATAAAAACATATTAAGCAGTTTTACTATTT
>NC_061831.1:12407591-12420091 GCF_019202785.1 Penaeus chinensis
GCCTTGTAAAAGAGCTTTGAGAACCACCTTCTAATGAGTATACTCAAAAAAAAGATTGCTAAAAATACTGCAATTCCACAGGATGAGTTGTGCATGAATTAATAAGCTTCATTAAGTCTTCCCTCTTTCGGTAGCAGTCAGCTTGAAGGGATTAGGATTCATGATCATGTTTCAATGAGGTCAGCTCCTTAGTACTTGTTTCCAAAGGTTGCCTATCTTTTTTCTTGCAAGCCTACAACTGTTTACACCTTACAAAACAGATACATCTACCAATAATCTATTCGATAAAATTATAAATTGTCATTACATAACTATATTTTGAGTTTCAATAAATGATAACAATTTGACTTACTCAATGTTAAAAAGTTGATGAATGACACTGACGATAACAATGTCAAGGATCATGAAGATATGCTAAATGTAAAGAAATGGCTAAGTCAAATAAAGGCAAAATTGATTTTTTTGGCGACATTGATTGTTCTTTTAACAGAATTTTAGTCAGACAAAAATAAAAGTAAGAAACAGTCTAGATACCTTTTTTCTTTATGCAAAGATAACAATCACTGTAAATTACAAGTGATCAGTAAGGTTAAAGAAAGAAAAAAAAATTCATTTTCATTGTAGCACTAAATGTAGATGATGCCCACAATCTCTTGTTTCTTCAAGAAATGTAAATATATTTAATAGATTTTGAAATAACGATAAATAACATAAGGGTACTTGAACAGACATTGTGACAAGTCTAGTTATTTCATCAAAAATGTATTGCTGATTACATCTGTATCTTCAGAAAACTCAAGATAACAGTAGTAGTTATTAAGGCACTCCTCAGTTAATAGATCAATCAGGCAATCAATATAGGTATATAATACTGTGTTCTGTGGTGTCTGTGTGTGTGTGTGTGGGTGTGTGTGTGTGTGTATGTGTGTTGTGTGTGTGTGGAGTGTGTGTGTGTGTGTGTGTGTGTGTGTGTGGTGTTGTGTGTGAGAGTGCGAGTGCGAGAGGAGTGCGATGTGCGAGTGCGAGTGCGAGTGCGAGTGCGAGTGAGTGCGAGATGAGAGAGAGAGAGAGGAGAGAAGAGAGGAGAGAGAGGGAGAGAGAGAGAGAGAGGAGGAGAGGAGAGAGAGAGAGAGGGAGAGACGAGAGAGAGAGGGGAGAGAGAGAGAGACGAGAGAGATGAGCGAGAGAGAGGAGCGAGAGAGAGCGACAGACAGAGAGAGACAGACAGACAGCGAGAGAAGGGCAGACAGAGTGAGACAGGAAGACAGATGAGCGACAGACAGACAGAGAGAGAGAAGACAGCTGACCGAGAGAGAAGACAGGACAGAGAGAGACAGGACAGACAGAGGGAGACCGACGACAGGAGAGACAGACAGACAGAGGAGAGACAGACAGACAGAGAGAGACAGTCAGAGAGAGACAGACAGAGAGAAGTGAGAGAGGAGACAGACAGACAGGAGAGAGAGAGGAGAGAGGAGAGAGATGAAGTGGGATGAGAGAGAGGAGAGAGAAAGAGGAAAGAGAGAGAGAAGAGAGGTGAGAGGAAGAGAGAGTGAAAGAGAGAGCGGAGAAGAGAGCGAGTGAGAGAGAGGAGGAGTGGAGAGAGAGAGAAAAAAGAGAGAGAGAGCGGATGAGAGCGAGAGGGGATGAAGGAGAAGGGGTGAGTTAGTGGGATTGATTGAAACAGAGGGAAAGGATGAATAGATATTATGATTTGAAGTTGGTTCGGGATAGAGAAGAGCGAGGGAGTTCAGGAGGGAGTGCGGTAGTAGCGGGAGGAGGGGGAGGGGGTTGGAGGGGAAGAGAGGAGAGAGAGAGTGAAAAGTGAGAGAGAGGAGAGAGAGAATAAGAGGGAGAGAGAGAGAGAGAGTGAGAGTGGATGAGAGAGAGAGATGAGTGAGGAGAGAGAGGAGAGAGAGAGTGAGATGAGAGAGAGAACGAGGAGAGAGAGAGAGAGAACGAGAGAAAAGAGAAGGAGAAGAGGAGACGAGAAAGAGGAGTGAGGAGAAAGGAGAGAGAGATGAGAGAGAGAGAGGAGAGAGAGAGCGAGAGAGAGAGAGAAGGACAGAGGGGAAAGAGAAAGAGGAAAGAAAGAAAGAGAAAGAGAGAGATGAGAGAGTGAGAGAGAGAGAGAGAGAGTGAGAGAGAGGAGGAGAGAGAGAGAGAGAGAAAGAAGAAAGAGAGAGAGAAAGAAAGAAAGATTGAGGAGAAAGAAAGAAAGAGAGAGAGAGAGAGAGTGAGAGAGAGAGGAGAGGAGTGAGAGAGAGGAGAGGAGAGAGAGAGCGAGAGAGAAAGATAAGGGAAAAGAAAGAGAGAAAGAAAGAGAGAGAGAGGAGAGAGAGGAGAGAGGGAAAGAGGAGGAGAGAGAGAAGAGAGATGGAAGAGAGAGGAGATTGAGAGGAGAAGAGAGAGAGAAGAGAGTGAGATGATGAGAGAGAGGACTGTGATGAGAGAGATGAGAAGAGGGAGAGAGGAAGCGAGAGAGAGAAGAGGAGA
This sequence comes from Penaeus chinensis, assembly GCF_019202785.1. Taxonomy (NCBI): domain Eukaryota; kingdom Metazoa; phylum Arthropoda; class Malacostraca; order Decapoda; family Penaeidae; genus Penaeus; species Penaeus chinensis. Next base: position 12,410,088 of record NC_061831.1, read on the forward strand.
GAGAGCTGAGAGGGAGAGAGGGAGGGAGGAGAGAGAGTGAGCGAGTGAGCGAGAGAAAGAGAAAGAGTGAAATGGAAAGAGAAGGAAAGAGAAAGAGAGGAGAGAGGAGAAGAGAGAGAGATCGTCGGAGAGAGAGAGAGAGAGGAGAGGACTAGTTTTTGAGTTTGAGAGAGCGAGTGAGGAAGGAGAGAGAGAGAGAGTATTGCTGTGAGAGAGAGAGAGAAGGAACGAGAGATGAAGAACGAGAAGAGAGAACGAGAGAGAGAGAGATGAGACGAGAGAGAGGTTGACGAGAGATTGAAGAGAGAGAGATGAGACGACGAGGAGAGAACGAGAGTAGAGAGGAAAGAGATAAAGAGAAAGAGAGAGAGAGAGAGAGATGGATTAGTCGAGAGAGAGGATGAGAGAGAGAGAAAGAAAGAAAGAAAGAAAGAAAGAAAGAAGAAGAAAGAAATGAGTATGGAGAGAGAAAGAAAGAAAGAAAGAGACCGAGAGAGAGAAAGAAGATAAGAGAGAGAGAAAGAGAGAGAGAGGAGAGAGAGAGGACGGAGAGAGAGAGATGAGAGAGAGAGACCGAGAGAGCGAGAGAGAGAGTGAGGGAGGCGAGGAGAGAGAGAGAGATGGGAGGAGGGAGGGAGGAGGGACGGGAAGGGAGGGAGGGAGGGAGGGAGGGAGGGAGGAAGAGAGAGGAGGTGAGAAGAGACGAGAGAGAAGAGAGAGAGGAAAGAGAAAGAGAAAGAGAAAGAGAGAGAGAGCGAGAGACGACGAGGAGAGAGAGAGAGAGAGAGAAGCGAGAGAGAGAGAGAGAGGGAATAAAGAGAGAGAGAGGAGAGAAGAGGAGAAAGAGAGAAAGAGAGATGAGAAGAGAGAGATGATTGGATGAGAGAGAGGGAGGAGAGAGAGAGAAGAAAGAGAGAAGAGAGAAGAATTCGGGGAAAGAGAGAAAAAGAAACAAGAGAAACAAGGAGAAAAAGAGAAAGAGAAAGAGAAAGAGGGAGGCGCGAGGACGAGAGAGAGGAGAAGACGAGGAGATGTGAGAAGGAGAGAGCGAAAGAGGAAAGGAGAAAGTGGAATAAAGAGGAAAGGAAAGAGGGGAAAGGGGGATAAGAGGCAAGAGAAAGAGACGAAAGAGAGAGAGAGAGAAAGATGGAGAAAGACTGAGAAAGGATATGAGAAAGATGAGAAGACGGGAGAGAGAGAGGGAGAGAAAGAGAGAATCAGAATAATAAAAATGATAAATCAACATTATCAACATTCATAAATTAAAACTACCATAGAAAAAACACTTATCTTCCTTATTATCATCATCTTATAGTACTAGCAACAACACTAATAACAATGACTCATGATAATACTGGTTAACTACTACTATTACAGCATCTTAAAGGACATTAAATGAAAAGGAAGGGAAATGCTAATGTATTATATGACTTCCCAGCGAGATATTTACACAGATAACTTCCGTCTTCTGTAACACGTCTCTTTTAGGGGGAAAATGTAGCCTGTTCTTTTATTATTAATGTTCTTGTTCATATTACTGTTAATGTAAACTCATTATTATTTTAAATTTTTTTCCATTTCATTTTTTTATTGTTGTTTTTCCTTATTAAAACTTTTTTTTAAACATTTTATCAAACATCTCTATCGGGCACCCCATATCATCTTTTTTATTTTAAAATTTTTTCCTTTCTTACTTTGAATTTCTATAATTAAAATTTTCTGTTTTTATTAAAATTTTTCATCATCATTATTCTTGTTATAACCAATTTTTCCCTCCCATCAAAAAATTTTTTTCCCAAACACCCTTTCCCCATTTTCCCTCATCACCATCACAAATAATATTATTTTTTAAAAAATCAATCATTTAAACTTCAAATATCAAATTTTTGTAAAAAACTTCAGGGTCAAAAGATTTCCCCTTACCTTTTTAATAATTTAAAGAGGTGCAGCCAAATCAAAAAAAAAAAATAAAGAAGAAAAAATTTAAATTTAAAAAAAACAAAAAAAAATTTAAAAAATCCCCCCAAAAAAATTAAATCAGCCTAAGCCCCCCATTACCCCCCTTGGGAAATGAAACGGGTAAAAGTCCCCATAAATAAACCAAACGCACCTTTAGCCCTTTTTCTCTGCAATACGTTTTTCAACCAAACAGCCAAAACAAAAATTTTCCAACAATTTAAAGTTTAATAATTTCCCCAGCCCGTTGTAACAAATTTTTAAAAAACCCAAAATTTTAAAAGACTTATACCAATTTTACAATTTAAAGATGGGCAGTAGTTCCCCCCGGAAACATTAAAATAAAGAAAAACAATTTATCCACGGAAACACTTTTTTACAATTAAACAAATTTTGATTTAAATGATAAAAGTTTGCGGTTTAAAAAAGAAAAAATACATTTTAAAAAAAAATTTACCCAAAAATATAATAAATAATAAAGAAAGTTGATAATAATTATTACAATTTTAAAAAAAATAATAATAACCCAAACCAAAAGGGGGCCCCCCCTTTTTTTGTGTCTATGTGGGTAACCTCTAATTTTCACCCTTTTTTGGGTTTTGCCCGTATATTGATTTTTTTATTTTAAACTTTTAATGTTATCGGTTTAAAGGGAATTTGCCCAAAAAAGGAAAAATGGGAAATGGGAAAAGGATTTTTTCCCAAAAATAAAAGGAAATTGGTAAAATGGGGGGATTGATCAAACTTGTAAATTTGGTCTTTTGGGGCTAAGCACTTTGTGGGGGCCATCTACGTTTAAAATAATAAAAACATAAAAAAAAATTCTACTGGAAAAGGCATTGACGTATGTGCCAAAACATCACCAATGTTTTAAAATTTTTCTTTTTAAAGATTTAAAAATAAACAAAAAAATAATAACAAATTTTGTGTTTAATTTTATGATAAAAAAAACAGGAAAACCCCCAATGCCAAATTTCCCAAAAACAGAAATTTTTATATAATAAAGATAAAGATAAAGATAATTTAAAAATTACTTTCATTATTATTATTACTCTTGTCTTTTCTCTTGCTCTTGGGTATTGCTCTTGCTCTTGCTTTTTGCTCTTGCTTCTTGCTCTTTTCTCTTTTTCTCTTGCTATTGCTATTGCTTTTTAATTGCTTTTTGCTTTTGCTTTTTGCTATTGCTATTGCTATTGCTTTGTTTTCATTTTAATTCTATTTCTATTTTATTTTTATTTAATTATTTATTATTATTATTATTTAAATTTTTATTATAATTATTATTTTATAATTATTTTTTTTTAAATTTTAATTTATTAAAATTTTTTATTAAATTTTTATTTTTATAATTTTTTAGTATTATTAATTTTTTTATTAAAATTATTAGTTTATTTATTATTATTATTATTATAATTATTTTTTTAATTTAATTTTTATTATTATTTATTATTATTAAATTATTTTTTATTATTATAATTATTTATTAAATTATTTTTTTTAATTATTATTTTATTTATTTTAATTATTATTATTTATTATTAAATTTTTTTATTTAAATTTTTTAATTTTTAATATTATTTTTTTTTTATTAATTTTTATAATTTATAAATTTTAATTTTATTTCATTATCCTTATCATTATCATTATCATTATCATTATCATTATCATTATCATTATCATTATCATTATCATTATCATTATCATTATCATTATCATTATCATTATCATTATCATTATCATTATCATTATCATTATCATTATCATTATCATTATCATTATCATTATCATTATCATTATCATTATCATTATCATTATCATTATCATTATCATTATCATTATCATTATCATTATCATTATCATTATCATTATCATTATCATTATCATTATCATTATCATTATCATTATCATTATCATTATCATTATCATTATCATTATCATTATCATTATCATTATCATTATCATTATCATTATCATTATCATTATCATTATCATTATCATTATCATTATCATTATCATTATCATTATCATTATCATTATCATTATCATTATCATTATCATTATCATTATCATTATCATTATCATTATCATTATCATTATCATTATCATTATCATTATCATTATCATTATCATTATCATTATCATTATCATTATCATTATCATTATCATTATCATTATCATTATCATTATCATTATCATTATCATTATCATTATCATTATCATTATCATTATCATTATCATTATCATTATCATTATCATTATCATTATCATTATCATTATCATTATCATTATCATTATCATTATCATTATCATTATCATTATCATTATCATTATCATTATCATTATCATTATCATTATCATTATCATTATCATTATCATTATCATTATCATTATCATTATCATTATCATTATCATTATCATTATCATTATCATTATCATTATCATTATCATTATCATTATCATTATCATTATCATTATCATTATCGTTATCGTTATTGTTATCATCATCATCATCATCATCATCATCATTATCATTATCATTATCATTATCATTATCATTATCATTATCATTATCATTATCATTATCATTATCATTATCATTATCATTATCATTATCATTATCATTATCATTATCATTATCATTATCATTATCATTATCATTATCATTATCATTATCATTATCATTATCATTATCATTATCATTATCATTATCATTATCATTATCATTATCATTATCATTATCATTATCATTATCATTATCATTATCATTATCATTATCATTATCATTATCATTATCATTATCATTATCATTATCATTATCATTATCATTATCATTATCATTATCATTATCATTATCATTATCATTATCATTATCATTATCATTATCATTATCATTATCATTATCATTATCATTATCATTATCATTATCATTATCATTATCATTATCATTATCATTATCATTATCATTATCATTATCATTATCATTATCATTATCATTATCATTATCATTATCATTATCATTATCATTATCATTATCATTATCATTATCATTATCATTATCATTATCATTATCATTATCATTATCATTATCATTATCATTATCATTATCATTATCATTATCATTATCATTATCATTATCATTATCATTATCATTATCATTATCATTATCATTATCATTATCATTATCATTATCATTATCATTATCATTATCATTATCATTATCATTATCATTATCATTATCATTATCATTATCATTATCATTATCATTATCATTATCATTATCATTATCATTATCATTATCATTATCATTATCATTATCATTATCATTATCATTATCATTATCATTATCATTATCATTATCATTATCATTATCATTATCATTATCATTATCATTATCATTATCATTATCATTATCATTATCATTATCATTATCATTATCATTATCATTATCATTATCATTATCATTATCATTATCATTATCATTATCATTATCATTATCATTATCATTATCATTATCATTATCATTATCATTATCATTATCATTATCATTATCATTATCATTATCATTATCATTATCATTATCATTATCATTATCATTATCATTATCATTATCATTATCATTATCATTATCATTATCATTATCATTATCATTATCATTATCATTATCATTATCATTATCATTATCATTATCATTATCATTATCATTATCATTATCATTATCATTATCATTATCATTATCATTATCATTATCATTATCATTATCATTATCATTATCATTATCATTATCATTATCATTATCATTATCATTATCATTATCATTATCATTATCATTATCATTATCATTATCATTATCATTATCATTATCATTATCATTATCATTATCATTATCATTATCATTATCATTATCATTATCATTATCATTATCATTATCATTATCATTATCATTATCATTATCATTATCATTATCATTATCATTATCATTATCATTATCATTATCATTATCATTATCATTATCATTATCATTATCATTATCATTATCATTATCATTATCATTATCATTATCATTATCATTATCATTATCATTATCATTATCATTATCATTATCATTATCATTATCATTATCATTATCATTATCATTATCATTATCATTATCATTATCATTATCATTATCATTATCATTATCATTATCATTATCATTATCATTATCATTATCATTATCATTATCATTATCATTATCATTATCATTATCATTATCATTATCATTATCATTATCATTATCATTATCATTATCATTATCATTATCATTATCATTATCATTATCATTATCATTATCATTATCATTATCATTATCATTATCATTATCATTATCATTATCATTATCATTATCATTATCATTATCATTATCATTATCATTATCATTATCATTATCATTATCATTATCATTATCATTATCATTATCATTATCATTATCATTATCATTATCATTATCATTATCATTATCATTATCATTATCATTATCATTATCATTATCATTATCATTATCATTATCATTATCATTATCATTATCATTATCATTATCATTATCATTATCATTATCATTATCATTATCATTATCATTATCATTATCATTATCATTATCATTATCATTATCATTATCATTATCATTATCATTATCATTATCATTATCATTATCATTATCATTATCATTATCATTATCATTATCATTATCATTATCATTATCATTATCATTATCATTATCATTATCATTATCATTATCATTATCATTATCATTATCATTATCATTATCATTATCATTATCATTATCATTATCATTATCATTATCATTATCATTATCATTATCATTATCATTATCATTATCATTATCATTATCATTATCATTATCATTATCATTATCATTATCATTATCATTATCATTATCATTATCATTATCATTATCATTATCATTATCATTATCATTATCATTATCATTATCATTATCATTATCATTATCATTATCATTATCATTATCATTATCATTATCATTATCATTATCATTATCATTATCATTATCATTATCATTATCATTATCATTATCATTATCATTATCATTATCATTATCATTATCATTATCATTATCATTATCATTATCATTATCATTATCATTATCATTATCATTATCATTATCATTATCATTATCATTATCATTATCATTATCATTATCATTATCATTATCATTATCATTATCATTATCATTATCATTATCATTATCATTATCATTATCATTATCATTATCATTATCATTATCATTATCATTATCATTATCATTATCATTATCATTATCATTATCATTATCATTATCATTATCATTATCATTATCATTATCATTATCATTATCATTATCATTATCATTATCATTATCATTATCATTATCATTATCATTATCATTATCATTATCATTATCATTATCATTATCATTATCATTATCATTATCATTATCATTATCATTATCATTATCATTATCATTATCATTATCATTATCATTATCATTATCATTATCATTATCATTATCATTATCATTATCATTATCATTATCATTATCATTATCATTATCATTATCATTATCATTATCATTATCATTATCATTATCATTATCATTATCATTATCATTATCATTATCATTATCATTATCATTATCATTATCATTATCATTATCATTATCATTATCATTATCATTATCATTATCATTATCATTATCATTATCATTATCATTATCATTATCATTATCATTATCATTATCATTATCATTATCATTATCATTATCATTATCATTATCATTATCATTATCATTATCATTATCATTATCATTATCATTATCATTATCATTATCATTATCATTATCATTATCATTATCATTATCATTATCATTATCATTATCATTATCATTATCATTATCATTATCATTATCATTATCATTATCATTATCATTATCATTATCATTATCATTATCATTATCATTATCATTATCATTATCATTATCATTATCATTATCATTATCATTATCATTATCATTATCATTATCATTATCATTATCATTATCATTATCATTATCATTATCATTATCATTATCATTATCATTATCATTATCATTATCATTATCATTATCATTATCATTATCATTATCATTATCATTATCATTATCATTATCATTATCATTATCATTATCATTATCATTATCATTATCATTATCATTATCATTATCATTATCATTATCATTATCATTATCATTATCATTATCATTATCATTATCATTATCATTATCATTATCATTATCATTATCATTATCATTATCATTATCATTATCATTATCATTATCATTATCATTATCATTATCATTATCATTATCATTATCATTATCATTATCATTATCATTATCATTATCATTATCATTATCATTATCATTATCATTATCATTATCATTATCATTATCATTATCATTATCATTATCATTATCATTATCATTATCATTATCATTATCATTATCATTATCATTATCATTATCATTATCATTATCATTATCATTATCATTATCATTATCATTATCATTATCATTATCATTATCATTATCATTATCATTATCATTATCATTATCATTATCATTATCATTATCATTATCATTATCATTATCATTATCATTATCATTATCATTATCATTATCATTATCATTATCATTATCATTATCATTATCATTATCATTATCATTATCATTATCATTATCATTATCATTATCATTATCATTATCATTATCATTATCATTATCATTATCATTATCATTATCATTATCATTATCATTATCATTATCATTATCATTATCATTATCATTATCATTATCATTATCATTATCATTATCATTATCATTATCATTATCATTATCATTATCATTATCATTATCATTATCATTATCATTATCATTATCATTATCATTATCATTATCATTATCATTATCATTATCATTATCATTATCATTATCATTATCATTATCATTATCATTATCATTATCATTATCATTATCATTATCATTATCATTATCATTATCATTATCATTATCATTATCATTATCATTATCATTATCATTATCATTATCATTATCATTATCATTATCATTATCATTATCATTATCATTATCATTATCATTATCATTATCATTATCATTATCATTATCATTATCATTATCATTATCATTATCATTATCATTATCATTATCATTATCATTATCATTATCATTATCATTATCATTATCATTATCATTATCATTATCATTATCATTATCATTATCATTATCATTATCATTATCATTATCATTATCATTATCATTATCATTATCATTATCATTATCATTATCATTATCATTATCATTATCATTATCATTATCATTATCATTATCATTATCATTATCATTATCATTATCATTATCATTATCATTATCATTATCATTATCATTATCATTATCATTATCATTATCATTATCATTATCATTATCATTATCATTATCATTATCATTATCATTATCATTATCATTATCATTATCATTATCATTATCATTATCATTATCATTATCATTATCATTATCATTATCATTATCATTATCATTATCATTATCATTATCATTATCATTATCATTATCATTATCATTATCATTATCATTATCATTATCATTATCATTATCATTATCATTATCATTATCATTATCATTATCATTATCATTATCATTATCATTATCATTATCATTATCATTATCATTATCATTATCATTATCATTATCATTATCATTATCATTATCATTATCATTATCATTATCATTATCATTATCATTATCATTATCATTATCATTATCATTATCATTATCATTATCATTATCATTATCATTATCATTATCATTATCATTATCATTATCATTATCATTATCATTAGCTGGTGAGAGGAGTCGATACCGGGAGCCGAGCGGAGAGATAGCACAGATAGGCTGATACCTGCACGGGAAGGTGTACAACTCG
>NC_061831.1:12432591-12442591 GCF_019202785.1 Penaeus chinensis
AGATCTGATTATAAATAAGCTTATTGCAAATATGTGGATAGCAACACTAACATTTTATATTAACCAATAAACTAATTAACCAATAAGCTAAAGAGGGACGTGGCTTTTGGGCAGGTGTGACAAAAGGTGACTTTGTACCCAGCTACCAGGGTTCAGTATAATATGATTCCCAAGAAGCCTGATTTTATTTCCTCAATACGGCAGATTTTGAGAACTTTGGCTAAATTATTAATAATTTTATCTAATTATCATCGTCAATTATTGCACAGATCGTAGAGAAAAGATTCGGATTGGTATTTTGGATTTTTGGCTATTATTTGCTTCTAGATACGCACTGTTCATGCTCTCTAGATTTGGAGGCACTTCACAGGATATCCGAATTTAGTGCATCTCCTCCTATAAACTGCCTCTCTCATCAAAAATAACACTTGCTATTTACCATATCAGTTCACTTTCAGTTTTCTGGTGATTATGAATGATGTGATTCAACATATACTACAAGGTTTTATGAACATATTCTTAGTACATATGCTATCGAAACACTTATTACTGGATCCTGTTGTCACGGTCTCTCCTAAAATCACCGAAAGCTGTTACGGCCAAGGAACCGTCGGATCACCTGACCATCTTGACATCCTGAACAGCATACAGTCGACAGCTGACGTGAAGACGGAGCATCATGTCTATGTTGAAGGAGGGACAGGAGTAACCGACAGGCTTTCCATCCAATCAGGTGTTAAAGCTGCTGCTCAAAACAGACCATGTTCAAACTTAAAATCTCAGAAATTCAAAGCAAGAACATAGACGTAAAATCTCAGAAATTCAAAGCAAGAACTTAGAAATAAAATCTCAGATATTCAAATCATGAGCTCAGACCTGACTCTCGTGCTGTGAAGCCGTCGAAAAAAATGTCACCATTCAGCACATTACCTATAAGTAAGCCATACAAAACTGGCTGACAAGAAAAGGCATCCCTACCCTCTCTATTGCTGGCCCAAATGGATGAGTAAAACAGTTTTCTCTGTCTATAAATGCAGCCTTCAACACGTTAACCATTTCTTCTATAAAGGTATCTTCGTGTAACCATGTCGAAAATAACTCAACGACCCGATAGTTCAAGATTTCACGTAATAACTAAGTGCACCACTTTGTTGCAAAATTGCCAGCTCAGAATTCCAGAGGGCGTTAATTCTAATCCCGCAAATCACTAAGAATGTTAAGCTTCACAAAATGGTAGCGAGAAAAAGTTCTTCGAAACATCTCTGTTTCATAACGAGCCAGCTTCTTAATAAGAGGTACAGATGACTGCTTTAATATGAAAAGACTCGACAGTATTGCACGTTTGCTAATCCTCAAACTCGATCTTGTCCTCATGTTTATCAATATCCTTTTTCGGTAAAGAAATGCACTGTAAAAACGCACTAAACCTGAACAGACGAAATTAAGACTTTATAAAAAGAAAATTTAAAAAATCTGGAAATATACGATGATATTAGCAGTCTCTATATAGACAAATTTCACTTATTTGTTAAATAAATGTTCTGCTGAAGTGAATGGCTAGCATAATCTTAGCCTCCAATAACACTGTAGATTTAGGTCAAAGAAAGGAACTTGTGATCTCGTGCTTCATCTAATCGGACGGGAATGCTGCACTTCACACTCACACCTCGAATAAACAACCCTCAACGCCATTGTACTTGGAGCAGTATTCTTGGCCCGCTTTGCATGAACATATACTTCAACGATATCTTTCACCCTACGCAGTCGAATCAATATCTATATTCGGTTTTACGAAGAAATGTCATTTTACTGTTAATGATGAATCGGTATAACATTTAGAAGCAGGTAACGCCAACCTCAGACAGAACTCAGGATACGCTGATACGTCGCAGGAAACCCAGCTCGTGTAAATATTAGCGTTTTCATTAACTTGGACAAATTCCAAAATAATATGAAGTAAGAAGACGAGTTGGTACGTTCAACGGGCAAGATATGAGCCGTCTCTCAAGTATAAGTTTATGCATCTTGTGTATATATACACACATAAATGTGTGTGTGTGTGTGTTTATGTTTATGTATGTATATGTGTATACATATACATATATGTGTGTGTGTATATATATATATATATGTGTGTGTGTGTATATATATTATATATATTATATATATTATATATATTATATACATACACACACACACACACACACACACACACACACACACACACACACACACACACACGCACACACACACACACACACACACACACACACACATCCACACACACTCATATATATATATATATATATATATATATATATATATATATATATATTAGAGAGAGCGGGGGGCACAGAAACACCGAGAGAGAAAGTCAAAGACGAGGTTCACTAAGACGAACCCTCAGTGCCACCTTGCAACGCCTGAACTGCACTCCTGATTTACATGATAATGAATCTCTTTCACAGATGCAATGTGCTCATCGCATATTAAAGAATTTCACATTCCCGACATGAGCCACCCTGGAGAGTCTGAAAGGTAGATGGATGTGGCTGTCATCTTCACCTGTTGCCGCCCTTATCTTGGGGCCTGTGACGTCACTGATGGGAGTGTGACGCTATGATAGGCGTCACCCCACTCTTCTGTTGTGCTCTTAGCTCTGTGTGAACGTGTGATATATTTAATCACACACACACACACATGTGTGTGATTGTGTGTCTGTATATTTATACGTATAAATCTATAGAGTATACATATATCCATTTATACACACACATACACACACACACACACACACACACACACACACACATATATATATATATATATATATATATATATATATATATATATGTGTGTGTGTGTGTGTGTGTGTGTGTGTGTGTGTGTGTGTGTGTGTGTGTGTTTGTGTGTGTGTGTGTGCACACAAACACACACACACACATACACACGTGCATACTTTCATACTTGTCACAAGCATTTCTGGGAGCAGCCCTTTGCCTCTGGGTAAAATCTCTTATCTCCTCTAGCTTCTATCAAAAAGCTACGCAGCAACTCACTCGCATGAGATAAATAACCCAATTTCCCTTCGTTCCCGTGAAAGCTATCTTAGCCTCGGCAAATGGCTGATCTGGAGTTACCCTCGCCTTCATATTATGAGCGGAGAGCTAACTCCGACCCACCATCGTCCACCCTGCAACCAATGAAAGCAATAATGTTGTGGGATTTCATTATCATGTATGTGGGCACCCGCACGATTCAACGGTCATTCGGGACACTGGAGACGGCTTTCCTGACGTGGCGCGAGCGAAGGATGCGATACGGTGAAAGTACCGCTTTTTTTTTCTTTCGTTTTAACTGTGCAAGGCAGTGTCTTTGAAGGGAGAGCTAAGAGACGCGCGGTGAATCTTTATATTTATAATTATGATTACTTTTATTTCAGGTTCATCCACTAATGCCAGACATCTTGAATACATCAGCTTTCTCTCTAATGAGCTTTGACTTTTTTATCTTTCTTTGAGAAGGCATTAATTTATTCGCGGACACACAAACACACAGGGACACAAAGACACACACTAATACACACACACACACACACACACACATACACACACACAATCACACACACAAACAAACACGCACACATTCTCAATCACACACACGGGCACACACATACACACGCACGTACACACAAATAGGTGAAGAAGGAGCACCTTCTGCGGTCCCCTGTAGAGCTCTGTCAAACTCATTTTCATTCCCTGATTGGACTCGATGCCCCGAGATTATCACTGACCCCAAACCTTTGATCGGCCATCTAGCATGATCTTTCGTTCCTGAATGAGTTCTATAGGATTGATGTCACGGAATAAGTATTTGCTGACACCTTTACGTAAACATGATGCTTTGACATCGTCTGCATTTAATCACTTTTATCGTGAGTAACCCGGCGATGGGAGAGCCCGGACACCCTACTGAAGCTCAGAATTTTAGCATCATCACCCAGTCCTCTGATGAATTTGTCGAATTACTGATAATGTGCGATCTCCTACCCCATCTCATTCTTACAACTTTTTTTTTTCTTCCTATATCAGTAATTTCCTTTTATCTGTCTATTTCAATCTCGCTACTGGACTTTCTAGGCGATGTCCTGCACGAGCTCTCAGTCACACACTGTAGACTCACGTGTTGTTTGTTTGGGCACCTGACGTCACCGCAGTGCGTGTGTAAAGAGTCCAACTGCACTCCCTCTCAGTACGAACCTTGTCTCGCACCTGCTTAACCGTTTCATTGTTGAAGGAGCAGCTACACTAGCATTCTCCAATACCTAATTTCCCCTCATGGCTTCTGTGCCGTTCCCAGCTGCCTCCGGTGGAGTGGCACATGTCAAATAAAGTTCGTACTTACTGTGCTGTTTTTGAATTTGACGGAAAAGGCAAATCACATTTGATTGATGCTAATTATCAAAGATGATTTGAGCTTTGTTGAACAATCATAAAGATAAGATATAAATAAGAACAGCAACCACGATGTTAAAAGAAATAGCATACGTTAATAATAGGTAAACATTTGCATCGAGTAAACTAGGTTAAAGTGTATGCAACTGAGCCAACAGCCTCGGGGAGTTACTCGCCAGACTTCAGCGTCCAAGAAGATTTAGACTTCGCAACACCTTCCTTCCCACGTTTTTTTCTCTTTTATTTTTCTTTCGTCTGTGGTGGTTCTTATATTCCTTTAGCAAACAATTTACATGAAGATATGTACAAAAGGTCTCTCTCTCTCTGTGTATGTGTGTGTGTGTGTGTGTGTATGTATATATATATATATATATATATATATATATATATATATATACACAACATACACACTCACACACACACACACACACACACATACACACACACACACACACAAACACACACACATGTGTGTGTGTGTGTGTGTCTGTGTATTTATACGTATAACTCTATATAGTATACATATGAAAGCATTCTCACACGGAAGTACGTGTCGATGAATCATATTCCTCACCCTATTGCTGCTACAAATCATTTACAGGTATTGACCGAAATCCTGTTTACCTCGGCCGTATTGATCAAAGAATGTTGTGGCAGAATTTTGTTCATGTGACTTACTTTCATTTGCCATAGCTCACCATGTTGTACATCATATGCCTTGCATTTCTTTGATTAATTAATATATCATATTATTTGCTATGGACTCGTTATATTGCTAAAGAGTATCTAAATTGCCGAAAAAAATCTAATACTCTTTTAATTAGTAAAGAAACATGTGCCAATTGTACAATATTATATCATAATAAATACCATCACCTCATTTTTTCTTCCACTATTTGCCATGTCACATCTTCATCAGATTTATTTATAGCATTCAGTTCCTGGTGCTCGGCTTCCCCCGCGCGTCATCTCCTTCCAGCGTCCTTCCGTCTCCCCCTTTGAGCGTCTGCAGCCCCCTCTTCCAGTGTTCCTTAGTCTTCCCCATCCTTTAGTCTCCCCCTTCCACAGCCCGTAGGTCCTCCCAGCCTCCGCGCCGCCGTACCAGGGGTGACACAACATCCTTACGGTTTGTAAACTCGCACGTGCATTTTCGCGACTTTGTATTTCTGCTCGTGGATGAGCTGCAGTCACTGGGAGCTTCAGTGACTCTAGCGTGCTCCACAGCCTGAGCTTCTGATGAAGGAAGGATGTGACTGGCAGACGTCGGTGAAGCGTCCACAGGTTTGGGAGCGTCTTTGTTGTCCTCTTCTGAAGAGACTTGGATTGCTAAACTTAGGGAAGTCTTGGAATTGAGATTCTCTTCTTCAGTGGCTGTGGGACAAGGCACAGGTTCCTCCTGACTGGGGTGAAGGAATCCGGAGCGAGGCAGACCGTAGCGAGTCCGCAGATTAAGACTGCTGTGACGCGGCTCTGAGCGGATTTTTGCCCTTTGGCAGTGACGGCTCATGTGGAGATTATGACGAAAGCTGCTGTGGCGAGGAGGAAGGCAATTCCCGGACGCAAGATGAGTTTCAAGAGGCAACGGATTGTCGACGACGACCTTGGTAGAGTGGGAATCATTGTGGTGCTTCGAGACCCTGTCCTCGAAGAGAGCGGAGAGCCTAGCCTTCTTACCGTCCTCCGAGTGGAGCGCCGTCTTCGCTGGGTACGGAAACAAATGTCAGAGCACTTAAATCTGTTGGATGTGAATGTGCAGGTTTATACACCTGATTTTATGACAGATCTCGTTAACATTCACTTGCGTGCACGTGAGAAAGGAAAGGAGAAGCAAGAAATAGAGATCTCTATAAACAAATAACCAGAAGAAGTATTTCTCCCTGCGGAGAAGAAGGAGCGAAAATCCGACACAGCAGAAATAGCGGAGGATATTTACCGAGCACTGATAAGCGGCGAGACGGGAGGGCTGGCGACTGCTGTGGCGTCTGGTTGCTCTGGCGGCTCAGGCGACGGATCAGACGACGGACACTGGACACACGAGGCGTACCCTGGGGACACACGCAGGCTGTTAGAATCATAGTGACATCCCTGGTGACTTGCAGCAAGCAAAGTGGATAATCCATTTGAAATAAGCTTTATTTGTATTCAGCAACTGGCTCAGTCGCGAATGAGAACATTTTCCGTGATCTAAATAATCTATCAGGGTTTACATATCATACAGCAGGCAGCAGTTGTAGGTAGCATCAATAATCACCAGGGTATGAGGCAGTCAGTAGCAGGGAATGAACAGAGTTTAGTTATCCTAAACACGGGTTTCCCTCGAGGTTAACCACCGGTCATGGAGCCCACTGCAAAGACTAACCGATGGACCCAAACAGTGGCATCGTCATTTTTAAGGCGACTTAAAATAACAGAATAATCCTTTCTTAAAATACAGGAGATTTACTGTTGTTACTATAATCAACGAAAACCTTTCTATCTGTAGAGAAAATGCGTGTTTCTCAGATTAAGAATGTCGCGTCGCTTCCTGCAGGTCGGGGATAGGAAAAGCTCTAAACACAGGAAGCTGAAGAAATCATACAACCGATGACTCCGTCCTTCGGTAAACGCTCCGATTAAGTTTCCGAAAGGCATCACACAAAGGGGGAAAAAAATCGAGACAGAAAACGAGAAAAACAAAATGACTAAGAACTCACCTGACGGGACTCGACAGTGTTATCGAGCAAGGGGTCTAGGTGAGATTCCTCCTCGCTCACCAGAATGTCCGCCGTGGAGCCTCGCTCGGGCACGTGGGCCGTTTGCTTGACGCAGGCGATGTTGTATGGCAACCTGGCGGGGCACAGAGAGGGAGACGTGAGCTGCCTTTGTCTGGGGACTCAGGGGCTGCGATGACGACGATGTGTATATATGTATGTTTGTATATGCATATATATATATATATATATATATATATATATATATATTTTTTTTTTTTTTTTTGTTTTTTACAGCCAATTATTCCACTGCGGGACTTAGGCCTCTCTCAGTTCACTATTGCAGTCTCACCCTTGCCTGATTAGATGCCCTTCCAAACCAAATATAAATATATATACATATATGTATGTATATTCATATATATATATATATATATATATGTATATATATTCATATATATACATATATATATGAATATATATATATATATGTATATATATATTCATATATATATGTATATAAATATGAATATATATAAATATTCATATATACATTCATATATATATATATATATGTATATACATATATAACCACACACATATATGAGTATGCATATATATATATATATATATATATATATATATATATATATATATATATAAAGAGTAACAAAAAAAAAAACGAAAGAAGCAGGCGGGGAACCGGAGAGACAAGGAAACATATTTAGGTAAACAGACGGAGAGCAGACAAAAAGGCCGACTGACCTGACGGGTATCTTCTCCTCCCAGTACACGTCTCGAGTAGTTTCCGGCACCAAGTTATGCACTTCGTCCACCAAAATCCACGAGACCTGCAAATATCCATTTTAAAAAATCTTCTATAAAGACACACACATAAGTACATATATAATTACAATATATATATATATATATATATATATATATATATATATATATAATGTTTGTGTGTGTGTCTGCATGCATTTTTACACACACACACACACACACACACACACACACACACACACACACATATATATGTATATAGATACATATATATATATATATATTCATGTGTGTATTTACACATAAACATGCACATACTATGACACACACTTGTTGAAATGTAATTTAAATGTTTTTCCCTCTCTCATGTAGTTATTTGTGCAAATCATTAGTAAAAAAATCTAATTTGTGCGTTTTTTTAAATATAAAACTATACAGCTAACGCATCCCGCAGCAAAGTCACTGTCACCGGTCCCATGATTTTTTTTGGGGGGGGATATCATGAGGAAACAAGAACACTCTTACGAAGAGCTATCCGGAATTAAGATATTAATTTGAGGAATTGCACAGAAGTAAAATATTTATGTAGGGGGCCTTATAGAACAAATATGTTCCTAAGAAGAAGTGCACGGGGACAAAATGTTACATCCAGAAATAAGATATTTTTATGAACAACTGTCCGGTATTGCTATTCCTGCAGCGAAGTGCGGATGAAGTCGAATATTCACAAGGAATCAGACGGCTCCGTGTGAGACCAGGTAGCCGCACACACCTGCATGTTGCGGTCGATGCGGCTGTTGACCTCGAAATCGTCGTCGTCTTCGCCGAAGGGGTTGACGAGCGTCTCGGCCACGCGGAGCCAGCCCATGTAGAACACGAACTGCAGGATGGCGAAGACGGGCACGTAGGTGTCCACGTCGTTCGGCTCCAGCCCGGGCGTCTGGCTTCCGATGACAGTGACCAGGGAGAAGCTGTACACTGCCAGGGTCACAACCTGAGGGGACAATGGCAAAGGAGCGAGCGTCGAGATTTTTGTTAAACAGAAAAGTACTAATAAACGTGAAAATGAAGTGAAGCAGAAAGTGAGTGATGGGAAAAGGTGTGTCTGTGATATTATTTTAATATTTCCCTCCACCGAGCAACCAAACAGTAAAGAAATCACATAATGTTAAATTACATTAAATGTATTTACTATTAACTTATTGCTGTAATGCTGCTTCAGTGTGTAATCGCAGATAACTTGGTTTGCTTATTTACGTAGATACTTTACATCACTCCTCGTATTTACACAACTTCATGATCTTTTACTTGTGCTGCATATGCACCAACTGTTTACATACCTGAGTGTACACAAGTGGGATTGGGATAGAATCGTAGCCCAACAACCGTCCATTCTTGGTTCTGTAAACTGTCAGTTCCTCCAGGAAGAATTTGATGCTGCTTTCGCTGGTGGCCAGACCCTCCTCGTATGCTCTCAGCACTAATGTTTTCGCCCAGAGCAGCGGCAGCCAGTGCTTGCTGGGGAAGAGCAAAGGATAAGATAGAGAATTAGCAAGATGCAGTATTACATAGCATATTATTGGAGTGGAGATGCGCACGTGACGCTTAGAACATATCTAATTTTGAAGGAACCATGGGCACCTCAGGGAAATGGAAATATAACATTGTCTTTGAGAAAGTTATAGTTAAAATGAAAATAAAAAGAGCGAGCATTGAAAACTCTCAAAACTTGTTTTTTAATTACAGATTTGTTAAAGACGCAAGAGGAGAAAAACGTATTAAAGAAAGGTATGACTTGCATGCTATTATGAAAATATTTACCCCGAAACTCAAGCATCGTTTCGAGTCCTGGCTCGTGTTCAAGCAGCATTTCAACTCTTGGCTCATATACTTTCCAACTTTCTAAACTTTCCAAGTATTCCTTTCCAAACGAGAGTTTATGCGATGTCAGATTTTTTTACTCTTTTTATACTTTTTCGTTTTCTTCTTAAAAAAAAAAAAAAAAAAAATACTCGTCATCCAGTGATATTTGCCAAGCAGATAGTAATGTAGATATCATATTGTAACTTC
>NC_061831.1:12475091-12482591 GCF_019202785.1 Penaeus chinensis
ACCTCAGGTGACCTTAAGCCAGTGGTGTTTGGTACGTTGCATTGTTCATAGTGGCGAGTCTCACTCAGGTAGTACTTTGACCTCCCATGCTGAGCCAGCTCCATCTTGTGGATCATTACCTGTCGACCTCTCGAATTACCTCTGAAACTATTGATGATGTAAGTCTACTTAGTGTGGAAGTTTAAATACAAATACAATTATACAGTGTGGACACAGTGATAAAACGTTAAAGTTTCCTGAAAGCATGCAATTAACTAATCATCTAACAATTGCCTTGCTACAATACATGTGTTAAATAATGATGTGAGATGGATTGCGTAATTAACGGTCTGGCAACGAACACATCCTTGTGTTCGTGATATTTTTTTCTCGCGGCGGTTCCATCAAATGCTACTGTACACATCATAAGAACGAGCCTTCAGGCTGGTACACTGGTAACGTATCGGTCATTCATCCGAGGGGTTGGCAGTTCGCGCCCCTGCGAAAAGTTGCAATTGTCGCCTATAATTACTACTATGCCTTCTTACCACTAAGCTCAGTCGACAGCTGACGTGCACTAATTAATTCTGTATTTGTCAGCACTGGCCGATCTCCCTTCATAGCCATTGCCCAGGCCAGGCTCAGCTTCGCATATCTGGCTTATCTTTTATCCTTATCACGAAAGCATTTCATGACGTAATTTGTTGCCGCCACGGCTGTTCACAATATCTAAACTAGGACAACGATACCAAGTTTGTAATTCAGGTGTTGTCAGTCTTGCACAGTTGCTGAATGTGACGTAGGTGAACGTTTTGCCATTCCGTCCGGAGGCTAATGGCGTTGCGAAACGTTTAAATAGATTAGCCTCATAATTCTGCATCAGTTGGTGGGCGGCAGCAAAGATGATTGAGACGCTCTTTTCCCTACCGTCCAGTTGCCCATCATCAACTCTACCTTAGTCTCTTTCCTGAGCGATAGAACGCACTTTCTTCTCACGGGGTTGCCATGTGAACTCCTGGAGATAAGGTCATACCCCTTCTATGCGGACAACTATGGTGATTATCTGGTTTCTCGGCAGCAGCAAACAAAGGCGCTCCTGACCATGTCGCGTGATGGAATAATGGAGTAACAGCATAAAATCGCTCGTGCAAAGAGTATCGGGGTGTTTTTTTTATATTTAAGAAAAATTATGCGCATAACCGCTATACGTCCTAAGCTAAGTCCGTTATTTGTGGGACCCTACAGAGTTGTAGCAGTAAAGAACAACAAGACAGAGTGCAACTCTGTCGCTGATGGTTCTGTACAATGGTTGCACTGACGTCCTGAAGCTGGCTGGTCAGTATTTTTAGGGCCAGGAATCATAGGTTGTCCCCTCTCATTCGTCACTCGTCACTGTATTAATGTTACTTCCCATCAGTTTTCGAGAGTTTTTTAGTTTTGTCTTTTATTTACCACCCTGGCTAACTGCACAGGCGTGGGCAAACTGTGGTACATTTGATGCATGGTCAAAGCATTATATAACATATAATTTTGGGCTATAACATTAATATGATAAGTGCTATATCATTTAAAGAAAAGGAACAATTACACAGTACTTTATCTATCCATCTGCCACACCGGCATACAGCTTGGGGTGTGGAAAGGCATTGCTACATTTGATATGTGGGCATGTGATACTATATTCCAAATTTAGGATACAACATAAGTATATCCTCTACGACATCAGATAATATGAAATAGTTACATAGTTCTCCGTACCTCACGCTAGGTGGTCTAAAAGGCTGTATCACATGGCACTCTGAGATATAATGTATAAGTGTTCGGTTATATTCTTCATTGCACAGTTTACACTTAGTTTCTTCGACATTAGAAACTACTGACCTGCCAATACAATCTATATCCAAGCCTGATTCTTGCGGTAACAATATGACACTGTCTTGTTCTTGTATTATATAAACCATAGATGAATGAATCTTGTCTAAACCGGTCATAGTGCTTTATGCTACAGCAGTCAGGGCGTTGAGAATTAATAAACTCAGTCAAGTCCTTTATGAAGGAAGCTTTAATGATGTATAAAATCCTAGAGAGAGGTACCCAGAGATCTATATCCACACTTTGCTTGTCACATGCTGACTTTGCTAGGCGATCAGCACGATCATGCCTAGGGATTCCAAAATTCGATGGAATCTACACAAAACGTACATCATGGCCTCGTTCTTCTTCACGATACATGTTTATCCTGATGTCATTTGCAATATTTCCTGCACGTTGGTCCAGAGTGTTCAAAGCCTGGAGAACACTCTGGGAATCGCAGAAAATTACCCCTGACTCTTGATTCAATAGAAAACCGGTGGGCATGAGTATTCCTGCCAGACTGCAAGGATCCGTCAGTGTAGCATTTATATGCATTAGACAGAGTTTCAAGGATCGGTGTTGCCATTCAAAATTATTCAAAGTTAGCTCCTCTATTCTGTGTTTTAGTTGTATTTGGAACTCTGTACAATGGAGGGGTTCTCTAATTGATTTGACACTAAATATGTTTTTATGTAGAATATAGTTTCGTAAACAGAAGGTAAATTCACTTATGTTCTTATGTTCACAATTCTAGTTGTTCTAGTGGTACCAAGAATGATCCTCTTGCCTTCATTTTGTACAATTTCTAATATAGTCAACTCTGATTCTTTGAACAATACTAGGTGCAATGCATGATAATCTATGACTAACCGAATGTATGACAAGTAAGAGTCTCGCAGTATTGACACTGATACCATGGTCTTTACCAACAAGTGTCCTAAGTGGCTTCAGTTTTCTGATGAACTCTACATCACTGACAATCACTCCGAGGTATTTGTACAGGCAGCAAAGATCTAGCTCAATGCCATTTATATGAAACCTTGGCAGAGGGATTATCTTTAAGTTAAGTGCCTTGGTGTTTTCAGTCGAGATTATCAAGCCACACTCAGTAGCCCTTACTGAAAGTATATCTGGAATCTCTTGCATTCTCTCCTCGGATGAGGATTTAACGCAAATATCATCGGCATAGTAAACAATGGAGTCATTGCTCTTAAGTGGTATATCGTCTAGTAATCTATGCACATCAAATAACATGAAGTGTGCCGAGTTCAAATACTTTTTGTATGATTACTCTTAATTCCCCTGAAGAGAACCTGAGCCGATCGATTCGACAGATACATTTGAATCCATGTTAACAGTTTTCCCTGAATACTAAAGCTAGCTAGTTGCTCAAGGATAATTTCTCGGTTTGCAATATTAAAGGCAGATTTAAGATCAAGAAATACGGTTTGCATGTCTGGGTTTTAGTTTGTTAAGTATTCTGCAAAACAGTGCTGACTGCCACGTCCTGGGAGAAATCCATACAGTCTGGGGATAACTTAGCATTTATGCGATACATAAGCCTACTCTTCTCTCAATTACTTTGCATAGACAGGAGGTCAAGGAAATGGGCCTGTATTTGTCAGTATTCGGTTTAGGTATAGGGATGATTAAGCTTTTCATCCAGGAGCTTAGGAGGCTAGGATTCCTTGTAATAGGCTGAGTTTATACAGGTGTAAAAGTGGGTTGCCTGGTACCTGATGCAATATGGCAAAGGACGCTGTAAGTAATGCCATCCTCACCAGGGGCGGTTGCCTTACCTTTCAGAAGGTCTTTATTCAATTCCCACAATTTGTGTTTATTTTAGACTTGTTGAGTTGATATTTTATCCCTTGTGGAAGTGAGTTCAACTGAGAATTCCCGGTCCACTGCTCTAGCAGCGTATTAGTCTGTTCTTGTGGACTGTGGAACTGCGGTGTTGTGAGAGCTTTACCTGTCAGCCTATTAATTTTTCTCCATTCGTCAGCAACAGACGTTTGACTATTGATACTTTGCAAGAATTGTTCCGAGTGTTTACCCTGAATCTGAGTTTTTAATCTCTGAATTCCTTGTTGGCTTTAAGAAACTGTAGAAGATTATCTGTCGTCTTATTCTATTTATAACGATTAGCAAGCTCTTGAACCCGAGTTCCCTATCCTATAATGTATGATCTTTGAACCTGAGTTAGACGGACAATGTGTGTTACCTCCGTAGAGTTTTGCTTTTAATTGTTAACCGTTTTCTCTTATCAAAATGACTTGGCGAGTGAATAATTTTTACAACAGCCCTTATTCGTGCGGCGCACGGTGAGGTGTTGTCAAATTTGATTTCACCTGCCGACATGAACGCGGTATTTCATAACGTATTTTCTTTCTCTGCCAGACTCTCTTCCCTTTTAAACAATGCACTCAGTTGTACGCTAACCTCACTGTCTCTGGGCTGTCTGTTATTATTTCAATGTATCCTACTATCTTTCGGGCTTACCTCGTACACACCTTCCCGTACAAAACAAACAATTCGCATTTCATGGTTCATGTATCTCACACATTTATTCTTAAGGAATTGCAGGGACATACTCTATCCTTCCTTCCTCCGACTTCTTTAACGCCTATTTGAAGCCTACCAGGGATACAATCGTGTGTTTTCACCATTACTTTCGAATGGGCTTATCACCTCTCTGTTCCTTCGTTAAGGTGAAAGATCAGATCTCGCCTTTTATTTTTAGCCTTTCGCAAGTGACATTGTTGTGTCTATATCAGTCAACAGACGCCACAATTGCTTGCAAGGAGCTTCAAGCCAGATAGGTTGTTGCAGGGAACCTTTGTGCTACCTTATCACTGTGGATTAAATTCCTGTCATTAAAGATTCCGGCAATTAGATTCTTTATCGCAGAAGTCGCCGCTGATCTTATAGCGATTAGGCCGTCGCTCCTGACCTTGCCGACTATCAGCGTCACAGTCCCGGAGTTGCATCTAAGGGACGTTAACAAGGTTCAGGACGCGGACGTGAGATTGATGTCAGAATATCATATACACTTTTTTTTGTCCTGTATTTGTTACCTTGTCAGGCATGATCCTTCTTTTATTAGTGTTTGGGGCATGCTATGCGAAAGCATATTGGATGCATAGAGAAGACGAACACAGTAATACGGGGGACACGAGGCAGCACGCCTCGTGTCCCCCGTATCATGGGCCTATCCCTGTGTAATAGCAATGTCCTTAGTGCTTTGAGTATCCTTTGCTCGGTGTGTTTGAAGTTCAAGTAGGGGTCCTTGCGGGTCGCCTCGAACATTTCCATATATACACACACATACATGTATGTATGTGTGTGTGTATATATACAGAAATGTTATATTTGTATATATATGTGTGTGTTTTTATCTCTCTCTCTATATGTGTGTGTGTGTGTGTGTGTGTGTGTGTGTGTGTGTGTGTGTGTGTGTGTGTGTGTGTGTGTGTGTGTGTGTGTGTGTGTGGGTGTGGGTGTGTGTGTGTGTGTTTGTGCGTGTGTGTGTGTGTGTGTGTGTGTGTGTGTGTGTGTGTGTGTGTGTGTGTGTGTGTGTGTGTGTGTGTGTGTGTGTGTGTGTCTTGTTGTTTAGCCGGTTCGTAGCAAATCGTTTATCCCTCCCTATCCGTCGCATATTTCTCTCCTACTACCCTGGCCCTTTAGTGCATTTTCTGGCTGTCGTCAGCCTGACCGTCGAGACCCACGTGATCGATGGTGAGCGATTCCACAGAGAACAGGAGGTTCAGCCATCAGTAAGGACCAGATCGAGGATCGTCTACCGCGATGAGTTACCATACTGAGCACTTTGCCTGGGACGCGCCGTGGACGTGTACACTATGGAGGGGGACGAGAGGTAAGAAGCAGAGAACGGGTGGCAGACGAGGACGCACGCCATGGAGACCGACGTCGACGGACTGGCGAAGGTGGTCAGTCTTGAGGAGGAGCAACCCCCCCCCCCCCCACACACACGCACACACACACACATACACACACACACACATACGCACACACGCACGCACGCACACACGCACGCACGCACACACGCACGCACGCACGCACGCACACACACACACATATTTTTCAAAGTGTTAAATACACGACACCGTATACTCGCTAACAGAGTCACCTTTATCTCCTTATCAAAGAGATCGATAACAGGGAGACCAGAGAGAAGAGACAAGAAAGATTTTTTTTTGTTGTTGTTGTTGAATATAGTTATCTAACAAATTTTTAAAACAATTTATATATTTCAAAATCTACCTCTATATACTCGGTTTTCTTTGCACATGATGGGATTAGAAATGCATAACTTTGATTTTATATAGCATAATTATACAACACAGCACCTCATAAAAAATCACGAAAAAGAGAGATGCAATTAATAATGTATAAACAATACAGGTTATCTAGTTTCCCTTATCTTCACTTCACCGCCCTAACTTATCTTCTAAATAACACCTACACTTTATCTAGACATTTTTTAAAAATGTAGAATGTTTGCAAAGGATATTAGCTGCATTCAAAAGAAGTAAAATTAATTCAAACACTGCTGATATAAAATAGGTTCCTCCGAACAAACTTAATAAAAGACAAATTTGGCAGTAGAATCTCTGATCTATACAAACAAAATAGCAGTACAAATATGTTACAGACTTATCAGTTAAGTATTAATAGGGATCGTAATTCTCTCACTGTGGGATCACAACTTTGTAATGGGCGCGTGGGAGTCAGAAGATAATGATAAGTATACTTATCTGTTTTCGGAAAGTTTGTGTTTTGAGCGTTGGCGCCAATCATCTGTTCCCCAACGCTCCCGCTGGGCTTGCTCTCGTGTATGTTTCAGTGTGTGTGTGTGTGTGTGTGTGTGTGTGTGTGTCTGTGTGCAAATATGATTGTCTGTGAGCGGTGTAGTGTGTGTGGAGTAGTATGTTGTTGACTATGTAGGTGCAGTGCAGCAAACAATGTACGCAAAATACGAAACACTTGTACAGGCGTCGTACGTTTGGCAGCGGAGCAAAAACATGAACCGATCTTGAACGTACCAAGGAAACTGCACATGAATATTCGTTCTACTTTAGGATAAAATAAGAAAATATATAGTAGTACTATTCTTTATCTTAGAAGGCCTTCTGTAGTTTTTGTCTTTACAAGCATTACACAACTGTAACGTTCTCTTCAAGTTCAGATACGTTCTCTTCCTCGTGGCGAAGCAAACGTTCTGCCACATACTGAAGTGCATGGGTCCGACCTTCCGTTGTTGATCTAGTCGCCTGGCCTTCCCTGCTTATAACTCTAGGAAATTTTGCGATTGCGTGCTTAAATGGCGAAAATAACATGCCTTGAAGACCCACTAACGGACGATATCACTGAGGAGCTACTTAGTTTTCTGACAGACTCCCAAAATGACTCGCCGGCGCTGGAGCTCGACATAGATTTGGCCCAAGACACATTGGCGTCCTTTCATCAGCTGGAGTCAGTTGCACCTTGTGAGACATGGAGTATATTGAGTAAAGATATACTCGAACTAGATCAAGAACACATCGGTGATTTTGCGTTCGATTTCAACTTCAGAAGCAACTATATAACACCAGTGGAAAAAGATCAAATGGGTAGAGAAAGCAACGCTGTGTATACTAATGTGGA
>NC_061831.1:12492591-12500091 GCF_019202785.1 Penaeus chinensis
TATTTAGATGTAGAAAAATAGAAAAAAAATCATAATAATAGTAATGCCAATAATAACAATAAGAATAATGATAAAAATGATAATGTCAGGTCATGATAATGATAACAACAGTAATGTTAATAATAATAATGATAATATTGATAATGATGATAGTCATAATGATAATAGTAATGATGATGATAATATAATAATAAAAAATAATAACAATAAAAAATAATAATGATGATACTGATAATAACAGTAATAACTAATAATGATAATAGTAGTAGTAATAATAATAACAATACAATAATAATGATAGTGATAACAATAATAATAATGATAATAATAATAATAACAACAATAATAATAACAATAATGATGATAATAATAATAATAATATAAATAACAACGATAATTATGATAATAACGATGATAATAATAATTAAAAAAAATTAATGAAAATAACAATAATGATAATAACGATAATAATAATGATGATGATAATAATGAAAACAATAATAAAAACAATAGTGATAAGAATAAAAATGATAATAATAATAATAATAATAATAGTAATAACAATAATAATAATGATAGTAATAACAAATGATGATAATAATAATTACAAAAATAATGAAAATAACAATGATAATAGCGATAATGAAAATAATAATAATAATGGGAGACAAATAATAGAAAGAATAATCATGATAATATTGATAATAATGATAATAATAATGATAATAATAATCATAATAATAATAATAATAATAATTTCAATTATAACAATATCTGTAATAATAATCATGATAATAATAATAATAGTAATGATAATAATAATGATAATGAAAATAATAACAATAGCAATAACAGTAATAATAATAATAGTAATAATAATAATAGTAATAATAATAATAATAATAATAACAAAAATAATAATGATGATGATAATGATTATAAAGGTATTACTAATAATACTAATCAGATTACTGATTATAGAAGTAACACTAATATTAATAATAGTAATAATAATAATTAATGATTCATAATAATGATGATGACACTGATAATGATAATACCAACAATATCCAGTATAACGAAAATCATGATGGTGATAATAATAATCATAATAATAATAATGACAATGATAATAGTAATAACAATAGTAATGATAATGATAATAATAATAATAATAATAATAATATAATAATAATAATGATAATAATGATTTAAATGATAGTAATGGTAATAATAATGATAATAATAATAATAATGGTAATGATAATGATAATAACGTCAATAACAATAATGATAACTATAATAATAATGATAATTGAATAATGATAAGAATGATAATAGTGATGATGAGATGATGATGATAATAATAATAATAATAATAATAATAATAATAATAATAATGATAATAATAATAATAATAATAATAATAATAATAATAATAATGGTAACAGTAAGTATGATAGTAATAATCATAGTAATAATAACTATAAGGATAACAATAATAATGATAAAGATGATGGTAACAATGATAATAATGATAATAATGATAATGCTCATGAAAATGACAATAATAATGATAATGATAATAATAATAATAATAACAACAACAATATTAATAATGATAACATTAATAATAACAATGGTAATAGTAATAATAATAATTAATGATAATTATGATAATCATGATAATAATACTAATTATGATAATACAATAATAACTACAATAACGTAAATCATGATGTTGATAATAATTATGATAATAATAATAATAATAATAATAACAATAATAATAATAATAGTGATAATAATAATAATGACAATAATGATAATGAATAATAATAATAATAATAATAATAATAATAATAACAATTATGATGATAATTATAATAATACTTATAATATAAATAGTAATGATAATGATAATAATAATAA
Organism: Penaeus chinensis; assembly: GCF_019202785.1. Classification (NCBI taxonomy): domain Eukaryota; kingdom Metazoa; phylum Arthropoda; class Malacostraca; order Decapoda; family Penaeidae; genus Penaeus; species Penaeus chinensis. The sequence continues at coordinate 12,494,524 of NC_061831.1, forward strand.
TGATGATAATATTGATTTAAATGATAATAAGAAAACTGAAAATAATAATGATAATGGTAATGATAATGATAATCATGACAATAATAATGATAATGGTAATGATAATGATAATCATGACAATAATAATGATAATGGTAATGATAATTATAATCATGACAATAATAATGATAATGGAAATGATAATAATAATCATGACAATAACAGTAATGATAACAATAATGATAATAATGATAATGGAATAAGGATAAAAATATTAATAATAATGGTAATAATAATGATGACGATGATGATAATAATAGTAATAATATCAGTAATGATAATGAAAATGATAATAATAATAATAATATTAATAATAATAACAATAATAATAATAATAATAATAATGATAATAGTGATAATAATAATAATGATAATAACAATAAGTATAATAGTAATAATGATAATAATAATAGCAATAATGATAATAATAATAATAATAATAATAATAATAATCATAATAATAATAATGTTGACGATTATGATAAAACCCACAATTATCACTAACAATAATAATATCAATAATAACAATAATAATAAGAATATTGATAATAACAATAAAACAACTAAAATAATGATATTGATAACATTAATAATAACGATAATGATAAGGATAATGATAATGACAACAAAAGCAGGGACAGCCATGACATATCTCATTAAATTCAGATAGTTATATATATACATACACACATACACACACATACACACACACACACACACACACACACACACATATGTGTATGTGTGTATATTTATATATATACATAATATATATACATATAAATATTTATATATACATATATATATTAAGAGAGAGAGAGAGAGAGAGAGAGAGAGAGAGAGAGAGAGAGAGAGAGAGAGAGAGAGAGAGAGAGAGAGAGAGAGAGAGAAAGAGAGAGAGAGAGGGGGGGGGGGGGGGGAGAGACGAGGAAGTAAGAGCAAGGGAGAAAGAGATGGAGGAGAGTGAAACAGCACGTGTAAACATTCTTAATTTTCAAATATGTTACATTTTAAACAAACGATAAAGATATGATAGAACAAGGTGAAAGAGTAAACTTGAGTATACGAGAACGTCATGGTAAATATCAGCATATATTTAATAAATGAAATATTTGTCTCTACTATACGTATGACGACTATTTCGTCAGAGACTTGTTGGAACACGAAGACGTGGCGTCTGGCCAGTCTATGACGTCACAAAATTCGTTGTCGTTCCTTCAGCCTTCACTAAAATCCTTATTGTAAGCTCTTACATTTTGTCTCTTCTTAGTTCTTTTGGCTTTAAAGCTAATTTGTAGTCCATTGCGCATGGATAGTTGAAAATCATTACCATGGAATAGTCTACCGAGTTGAGGCGATCGTACGTCTGGCAGGGATTCCTGCAGACAAATCACGGTGAGAATGAATGAGTAAATACGATGTTTTACTATGTTTCATGAAAGAATAGAAACTTAAATGTGATTATGTGATATATATTAGAGGCTACCATGATTCTTTAGTCCGTACTAATATATTTACTGATATTTCGTTACATGTCGGAATACGAACGTATGGGCAGGGACAACGTTTTCGGTCTTGAGCGAGTCACAACATGACGCAACTCACCTCTGGCTGGTGTATATATCGCGCGAACTCCACCTCCCCAGGTCATATTCAGTTGAGCTCTCTCGGAATACACATAGAACTGGCTCAGGATACTACAATACACAGACTGTATCAGCAGTTACAAGTATCAACGACTATAACAGTGTGAGATTATTGCCAAGCTTAACAAGATGGAAAACTTTCTGTACAGTGACATCATAGGCCTCACACACGACGATGCGAAAAAGACTGTGACACAAGTGAAGCTAAATTGCAGTGACCAGGGAACAGTTCAGATGCCTGGTGGTGGATTTTATCAAATGGAAAACACTCTGGCAGGAGACTACGGAGATATGGATGTAAACACCGCTATGATGGATTTCATGAGCATCAGCGATTCCAGGGACGTTAGAGAGCAGATCGAACTTCCGAATTACATGAGGGACATGGTGAGCAACGTGTTAACCCAGCAACAAGATTTCCCGCTGGAGTTCAATGACTCCCTTCAGACAGACCTGAATCTGGGCGCCGCCGCGCTCTGGACCGACGAAGATCCTCTGGTAAGTTTGCAGTCATTTGGTCATGATAACCCTTCTTTGCTAAATATTAGTACAGCGATGCCTCTTCAAGAACATGGGCATTCAACTCCCAAAACTGATGACAAGACTCCAATATATTAACACGATTTCTCTCCCGTCACAGAATCTGGATGCCATAAATCCTGACGATCTGTTCGCAAACACAGCCGAAGAGCTGCACCAGCCGGAAAACCTGTACGAACATGTAGCGTACCAGCCCCTAGAGTACGCAGCCTCTCCTCAGCAAGTAAGTCCTCAGCCGCAGAGCACACGGGCGCCGGCCGGGAAGAGGAAAGTGAAGACAAGATCCAGAGGCCAGCGCAACGCCCCAGAGCCTCAGACGTCCAACTATGTAGTTTATGAACAGCCATCTCTGGACGAACTAGGAGTTCAGGCACACTCTCCTTACAGCGACGACGGCAGCTCTACTGACGAAGGTAGCAGACCTCGCCAGCGACGGCCACGGGTCTCGTACGACACACTGACAGAGGAGCAGAAGTACCAGCGCATACGAGAACTGAACAACGAGGCTTCCAGACTGTATCGACAGAGACATCGCCAGAGCCTCGGCAAACTGGAAAAGGAAGAGCGAGCGCAAGAGGAGCGGAATCGCGTTTTGAGAGCCAAGATGGAAGGGCTGGAGAAGCTGAAAGACGCGGTCCAGTTGTACGTCAATAACGTGTTCAAGGAGCGATTCAGTAACTAAGTGCTTCCCGGAGATATGCCTCATGTGTAGTACCTAGTTATTATGAAATAATGTTGTATCAATATTATAGTTATAAATCTGTGATCAAACTGCATGTTATGGCATAGTCGTAATTATTTTAGTCTGAATGTTTCCAGTACCTTACTTATTTAATATGTATTTTATGTGTGTTAAAATGTAACTTTTATACTACATTTATATATTTAATAAAAAAAAAACATATACTATTATCGATTTTTGTTTGCTTAGAAACCTGAATAAAAATGCACACACACACACTCACATATATGGTATATACATACATACATACAAATATATATATATATATATAGAGAGAGAGAGAGAGAGAGAGAGAGAGAGAGAGAGAGAGAGAGAGAGAGAGAGAGAGAGAGAGAGAGAGAGAGAGAGAGAGAGAGAGAGAGAGAGAGAGAGAGAGAGAGAGAGAGAGAGAGAGAGAGAGAGAGAGAGAGAGAGAGAGAGAGAGAGAGAGAGAGAGAGAGAGAGAGAGAGAGAGAGAGAGAGAGAGAGAGAGAGAGAGAGAGAGAGAGAGAGAGAGAGAGAGAGAGAGAGAGAGAGAGAGAGAGAGAGAGAGAGAGAGAGAGAGAGAGAGAGAGAGAGAGAGAGAGAGAGAGAGAGAGAGAGAGAGAGAGAGAGAGAGAGAGAGAGAGAGAGAGAGAGAGAGAGAGAGAGAGAGAGAGAGAGAGAGAGAGAGAGAGAGAGAGAGAGAGAGAGAGAGAGAGAGAGAGAGAGAGAGAGAGAGAGAGAGAGAGAGAGAGAGAGAGAGAGAGAGAGAGAGAGAGAGAGAGAGAGAGAGAGAGAGAGAGAGAGAGAGAGAGAGAGAGAGAGAGAGAGAGAGAGAGAGAGAGAGAGAGAGAGAGAGAGAGAGAGAGAGAGAGAGAGAGAGAGAGAGAGAGAGAGAGAGAGAGAGAGAGAGAGAGAGAGAGAGAGAGAGAGAGAGAGAGAGAGAGAGAGAGAGAGAGAGAGAGAGAGAGAGAGAGAGAGAGAGAGAGAGAGAGAGAGAGAGAGAGAGAGAGAGAGAGAGAGAGAGAGAGAGAGAGAGAGAGAGAGAGAGAGAGAGAGAGAGAGAGAGAGAGAGAGAGAGAGAGAGAGAGAGAGAGAGAGAGAGAGAGAGAGAGAGAGAGAGAGAGAGAGAGAGAGAGAGAGAGAGAGAGAGAGAGAGAGAGAGAGAGAGAGAGAGAGAGAGAGAGAGAGAGAGAGAGAGAGAGAGAGAGAGAGAGAGAGAGAGAGAGAGAGAGAGAGAGAGAGAGAGAGAGAGAGAGAGAGAGAGAGAGAGAGAGAGAGAGAGAGAGAGAGAGAGAGAGAGAGAGAGAGAGAGAGAGAGAGAGAGAGAGAGAGAGAGAGAGAGAGAGAGAGAGAGAGAGAGAGAGAGAGAGAGAGAGAGAGAGAGAGAGAGAGAGAGAGAGAGAGAGAGAGAGAGAGAGAGAGAGAGAGAGAGAGAGAGAGAGAGAGAGAGAGAGAGAGAGAGAGAGAGAGAGAGAGAGAGAGAGAGAGAGAGAGAGAGAGAGAGAGAGAGAGAGAGAGAGAGAGAGAGAGAGAGAGAGAGAGAGAGAGAGAGAGAGAGAGAGAGAGAGAGAGAGAGAGAGAGAGAGAGAGAGAGAGAGAGAGAGAGAGAGAGAGAGAGAGAGAGAGAGAGAGAGAGAGAGAGAGAGAGAGAGAGAGAGAGAGAGAGAGAGAGAGAGAGAGAGAGAGAGAGAGAGAGAGAGAGAGAGAGAGAGAGAGAGAGAGAGAGAGAGAGAGAGAGAGAGAGAGAGAGAGAGAGAGAGAGAGAGAGAGAGAGAGAGAGAGAGAGAGAGAGAGAGAGAGAGAGAGAGAGAGAGAGAGAGAGAGAGAGAGAGAGAGAGAGAGAGAGAGAGAGAGAGAGAGAGAGAGAGAGAGAGAGAGAGAGAGAGAGAGAGAGAGAGAGAGAGAGAGAGAGAGAGAGAGAGAGAGAGAGAGAGAGAGAGAGAGAGAGAGAGAGAGAGAGAGAGAGAGAGAGAGAGAGAGAGAGAGAGAGAGAGAGAGAGAGAGAGAGAGAGAGAGAGAGAGAGAGAGAGAGAGAGAGAGAGAGAGAGAGAGAGAGAGAGAGAGAGAGAGAGAGAGAGAGAGAGAGAGAGAGAGAGAGAGAGAGAGAGAGAGAGAGAGAGAGAGAGAGAGAGAGAGAGAGAGAGAGAGAGAGAGAGAGAGAGAGAGAGAGAGAGAGAGAGAGAGAGAGAGAGAGAGAGAGAGAGAGAGAGAGAGAGAGAGAGAGAGAGAGAGAGAGAGAGAGAGAGAGAGAGAGAGAGAGAGAGAGAGAGAGAGAGAGAGAGAGAGAGAGAGAGAGAGAGAGAGAGAGAGAGAGAGAGAGAGAGAGAGAGAGAGTTTTTAATATCTATATCTATATCTATATATATACACATATGATACACACACAGACACATATATATACACATATATTTTGTATTGTGTATGTGTATACACACACAGACACATATATACACATATATTTTGTATTGTGTATGTGTATACACACACAATACCATGAATACACAATAATTTGTATTCATGGTATTATTCGGCCTCTCTAGAAACAGAATAATAATAGTCAGAATAATAATATGGGTGGAAGAAAACTTTAACGATAGGTCTAATTTATTAATCATATGTAACATAAAATGTATAACA
>NC_061831.1:12502591-12512591 GCF_019202785.1 Penaeus chinensis
GGAAGTAATAGGTAGCTGATGAGCATCTATCAGCATAACACAAGGTACTTCCTGAACATTGGGTGCCCTATCCACTGGCAAACGAAACACTGCATCCGTATTTCCCATATCCGTGGTAGACCTATACTTCAGGACGTAGTTATATGCAGCAAATACTACTGACCATCTTTGTAATACAGCAGCTACTAATTTTGGCAATCCACATTTTGGACCCATAATATTCAACAATGGTTTGTGATCTGTAACTAACGTGAATTGTTTCTTTCCATAAAGATACATGTGGAACTTCTTTACTCCATATACTAAAGCTCATGCTTCTTTACACGAGTTACACGATAATTTAGAAGCGCAGGCAATAGGTTTCTTAGTGCCGTCCTCTATAACATGAGCTAACACAGCATCTAAACCTACCTGTGATGCGTCACATACTAATTTAACAGGCAAATCTTGGTTGTAATGAGTAAGAAATGAACCTGAGGTTATTTCCTGCTTAATTATATCAAATTAATTCTGGCAATCCTCTATCCAATCCCAATCGACATCTTTAGCTGTCAGTCTGTACAGTGGGCTTGAAATAGTAACCAAATCCCTTACAAATTTACCATAAAAAAGTTACTAGACTCATGCATAACTGTAACTCTTTTACATTTCTTGGAACTTTAGCAGATTTTACTTCTCTCACCATTATCATTAGTCTTATGGAGTCCATAATTTTCAATCCATTTTCCTTGAATCGGTTTAGTACTGCTATTAACCTGTCTGACCTCTCTCTCATTTTTGCCAGCTACCAAAATGTCATCTACAAAGCATAATACACCAGGTAGTGCATTAAAGATCTTATCCATTGTTTGTTGCCAAATTGCTGGACTTAGATGTTATACCGTAAGGCAGTCCCTTTGACTTATATAGTCCCATTGGAGTATTTAATATACAATATGCTTGTGAATTTTCGTCCATCTCTAATTGTTGGAATGCAGTTTTCAAATCAATCTTTAAAAAAACATTGCACTGACCTAACGCAGCTAATATATCTTGTACATTGGGAAAAGGAATTACCTGTAGGCTTGGGTTAACACCAACTTTGTAATTACCACATAACCTAACACCCCCACTGTCTTGGCTACTCGTACGAATGGTGTAGCCCAATATGAATATGTCACTTTTTCCCATAACCCTATTTCTTGTCTCCGGATATATTAATATATATACACAAAGATATGTGTGTGTTTGTCTATGTGTGTGTGTGTGTGTGCGTATGTATATACACCATTCCTAATACATACACATAAACACAAATACCTGCACACATACTTGTCGGGGAATTTGAAAAAAAACACATGATCATTTGTCCTAATTTTATATTTAATGAACTTATACTGTGAGGGTTAAGGGTGATATCATTTCGAAGACAACACATGATGGTTTTATCTTAGGGAAGCAAGTTGCTGTCGAGAGGCGGTGCAAAGTAATCATTATACTTCACGTATACGTCGTGGCACCAATCACTCTGGACGGTCAGGAGTTGTAGTTTGTTGCAAAGGTTATCATTTTCTTGCTGCAAATGTTGCAAATGATCATCCGTCGTTGAAGCAGCCTCTTTCTTTCTTTTCCGGTAGAGGGCCGACGCCTCGTTATTGAGTTCGCGGTTCCGTTCCTTTTGAAGAGATTTATCGTTCAGGTACTTCCGGGCGTGTCTGTGACGGTATCCCTTCTTTCCACCTACCGGGGGCGGCGAGAAAGCTTCAGCGAACTCTGCTGTGCGCGGTCTGCTGCATGAGTCTTCAGAGTCCAGAAGCAAAGGACCGTCTGTCAGCTGAAGTCTTTGGTCCAGGCACGGTTCCTCGTCCCACAAGCCAAACAATCTCTGATCAAGAGAGGTCAAATTAGATGTAATTCTAGCCACGCGAAAAGAGTCTATTGCATTGTTGGTATCAAAAAATACAAATTAATGATTCAACTCACCTGGTTATATCTTTCACAGTTTGTTGCCGTGGACATATTTTCCCCAACAGAATGAATATTCTTCTCCGGCTTTCTTGAACAGGTCTGCTCAGCGCGTGCACTCTCAGCCCAGGGACTCGGTCCACCACAGTCACCGCCACTCTTCAGATTGAGGTAGCTGTTAGCAGGAGACCACGAATCCCCGTGTAGATTGTGGTTTGCCTCAGCCTGAGGCCCTAGGTTGAGGTCGTCATGAGCAGCAGACCACAGCCAGTCGTCTGGGTTGTAGTTTGCCACATCTCGAGACCTGAGGTTGAAATCGCCACCCGTTTCATCAGGCCACAATCTCGGCGGCTCCTGACCGAAATCTAGAGGCCCGTGAAGATCGAGGTCCTCGCCGAAGTTAGGCCGAAACGAGTCGGGAAGGATGGAGGTGACATACTCTTCAAGGGAAGAAGTCTCACTTCTCTCAAGCGTACTGTGTTGCATGTTTGCGTTTAACTCGCCACTTAAAGAGAGCCCGGACATTGTGAATCACAGACGCGTGTTTACAAATGGTATTAAACTTGGTGCAATATTGGTAAAGGCTGGTGGAATTCGTCATGGCTAGATGAGGTGGTAGCGTTGAATGTAACAAAAGTAGGTAAGGTGATGTGTATATATAGGCTGGATCAAGACTCATCATTTGCACTGGTACATATCAGGTTTCGAACAAGGCGTCTTATCTACCGGGAACTCGGAAACCTCATGGTGTATCAAGACGCAGACATGATCGCTACTTGACTACGTGGTGCTCTCAGACTTTATGGCACGTGGACAGAACAGAACAGATAATGGAGTAAAAAGGTGAAGAAAAACCAAGGGGGGGGGGGGAGGTAAAGTGTTTAAGAATGTTAGAAGTTAGAGAAGTAGGGGGGCGAAAACCCCTTGCATAGTTATATCTTCTACCTTTCTGGTTGTGACTCTCTCTCTCTATATATATATATGTGTGTGTCTGTGTGCATAGCTATATAAATACATTTATAATGCATGTTTGTATATACATACATACACATATATAAGTATGTGTTTGTGTCCATCTATACATATCTCTCTTTCTATATATGTATATATATACATACATACATATATATGTATATAAACATACATATATATATACATATACATACACGTGTGTGTGTGTGTGTGTGTGTGTATGTGTGTGTGTGTGTGTGTGTGTGAATATATATATACACACGCACACACACACACACACATATGTGTATATATATATATATGTGTGTGTGTGTGTGTGTGTGTGTGTGTGTGTGTGTGTTTCTCAACCTTTTCGGTCTGATGCCCAAGTGAAAATGTATCGTACACTTCTGCGACAGACCAACTATTAAATATATTATTGTACAAATGTGAAGTACTATACAGGGATACTGCTGTTACATTCCATTCAATATGTATGATCTCGATGAAACAACTAATAAGCCATAATCAATTAGAAATTTAGTGTGTACAGATATATATATATATATACATATACATATGCATATACACACACACATATATATATGTGTGTGTGTGTGTGTGTTTGTGTATTTGTGTGTTTTTGTTTATGTATGTATGTGTGTTTGTGTGCGCGCGAGCGTGTGTGTGTTCATATATATATATATATATATATATATATATATATATATATTATATATATATACATATATATATGCATATATATATACATATTATATTATATATATATATATATGCATATATATATATATGAAAAATTATATACATTCAATCCTTGATCTGAGGTCTATGAGATGTGTGTTTTATGAAACATCCTACGCTTTGCTCTTATCAAATATGTGTTCGTCACACCGATAACAAGTGTCGCCTTATCTATTTAGCTGTGCTTAGCTTAAGAATCTTGTTCTTGGTTTGTTCTTTACATGCTATCTATTTGTTGCTGCAATCATTACCTTTGTATCACGAGTGCATCTGCATGTATTCTGTGCCTCACACACACACACACACACACACACACACACACATACTCACATATACACAAAAACACAAATGCATTCACACACACACACTCACACTCACCCACTCACATATACACACACATAATATTATATACACATATATATTGTAAGGTGTTACCAGACACATTGCAACTTCCATCAATAATAAAGATATCTGTTCGTCACGATCAGTCAGTTTCCTCCCTATTACACATTTCAGCAAAGGCCTGAATAATCCCTAGTTGCATTCGCCACGCTCAGCCCTTCGCTCTCGAAATCTCCCCTGAAAATTCCTTCGCTCTCGAAATCTCCCCTGAAAATTCCTTCGTTCTCGAAATCTCCCCTGAAAATTCCTTCGCTCTCGAAATCTCCCTGAAAATTCCTTCGCTCTCGAAATCTCCCCTGAAAATTCCTTTGCTCTCGAAACCTCCCCCGAAAATTCCTTCGCTCTCGAAATCTCTCCTGAAAATTCCTCCGCTCTCGAAATCTCCCCTGAAAATTCCTTCGCTCTCGAAATCTCCCCTGAAAATTCCTTCGCTTTCGAAATCTTGGTTGTAATGAGTAAGAAATGAACCTGAGGTTATTTCCTGCTTAATTATATCAAATGAATTCTGGCAATCCTCTATCCAATCCCAATCGACATCTTTAGCTGTCAGTCTGTACAGTGGGCTTGCAATAGTAACCAAATCCCTTACAAATTTACCATAAAAAGTTACTAGACCTATGTATGACTGTGACTCTTTTACATTTCTTGGAACTTTAGCAGAGTTTACTGCTCTCACTTTATCATTAGTCGTATGGGATCCATCCTTATCTAACCTGAACCCTAAATACACAAGAGAGGAAACCTGGAAAAGACACTTATCCTAATGAATTTTCAATCCATTTTCCTTGATTCGGTTTAGTACTGCTATTAACCTGTCTGACCTCTCTCTCATTTTTGCCAGCTACCAAAATGTCATCTACAAAGCATAATACACCAGGTAGTGCATTAAGGATCTTAGCCATGGTTTGTTGCCAAATTGCTGGACTTAGATGCTATACCGTAAGGCAGTCCCTTTGACTTATATAGCCCCAATGGAGTATTCAATATACAATATGCTTGTGAATTTTCGTCCATCTCTAATTGTTGGAATGCAGTTTTCAAATCAATCTTTAAAAAAACATTGCACTGACCTAACGCAGCTAATATATCTTGTACATTGGGAAAAGGAATTACCTGTAGGCTTGGGTTAACACCAACTTTGTAATCACCACATAACCTAACACCCCCACTTTCTTGGCTACTGGTACGAATGGTGTAGCCCAATATGAATATGTCACTTTTTCCCATAACCCTGCTTCTTCTTGTCTCCGGATCTCCTGAGCCACCGCTGCTCTCAGAAAATAAGGAATCTGTCTCGGAGCAAAGAACTTTGGTTTTGCATCAGGCTTTAATAGGAGTGTAGCCTTGGTATTTGTCACTGTACCCGTTTCTTCAGTGAAAGTGCTACTGAGCTGGCCCAAAGCCTCCCTTAATAATGATATATATTAATATATATATATACACAAAGATATGTGTGTGTTTGTCTATGTGTGTGTGTGTGCGTATGTATATACACCATTCCTAATACATACACATAAACACAAATACCTGCACACATACTTGTCGGGGAATTTGAAAAAAACACATGATCATTTGTCCTAATTTTATATTTAATGAACTTATACTGAGAGGGTTAAGGGTGATATCATTTCGAAGACAACAAATGATGGTTTTATCTTAGGGAAGCAAGTTGCTGTCGAGAGGCGGTGCAAAGTAATCATTATACTTCACGTATACGTCGTGGCACCAATCACTCTGGACGGTCAGGAGTTGTAGTTTGTTGCAAAGGTTATCATTTTCTTGCTGCAAATGTTGCAAATTATCATCCGTCGTTGAAGCAGCTTCTTTCTTTCTTTTCCGGTAGAGGGCCGACGCCTCGTTATTGAGTTCGCGGTTCCGTTCCTTTTGAAGAGAATTATCGTTCAGGTACTTCCGGGCGTGTCTGTGACGGTATCCCTTCTTTCCACCTACCGGGGGCGGCGAGAAAGCGTCGGCGAGCTCTGCTGTGCACGTGCTGCTGCATGAGTCTCCAGAGTCCAGAAGCAAAGGACCGTCTGTCAGCTGAAGTCTTTGGTCCAGGCACGGTTCCTCGTCCCTCAAGCCAAACAATCTCTGATCAAGAGAGGTCAAATTAGATGTAATTCTAGCCACGCGAAAAGAGTCTATTGCATTGTTGGTATCAAAAAATACAAATTAATGATTCAACTCACCTGGTTATATCTTTCACAGTTTGTTGCCGTGGACATATTTTCCCCAACAGAATGAATATTCTTCTCCGGCTTTCTTGAACAGGTCTGCTCAGCGCGTGCACTCTCAGCCCAGGGACTCGGTCCACCACAGTCACCGCCACTCTTCAGATTGAAGTAGCTGTTAGCAGGAGACCACGAATCCCCGTGTAGATTGTGGTTTGCCTCAGCCTGAGGCCCTAGGTTGAGGTCGTCATTAGCAGCAGACCACAGCCAGTCGTCTGGGTTGTAGTTTGCCACATCTCGAGACCTGAGGTTGAAATCGCCACCCGATTCATCAGGCCACAATCTCGGCGGCTCCTGACCGAAATCTAGAGGCCCGTGAAGATCGAGGTCCTCGCCGAAGTTAGGCCGAAACGAGTCGGGAAGGATGGAGGTGACATACTCTTCAAGGGAAGAAGTCTCACTTCTCTCAAGCGTACTGTGTTGCATGTTTGCGTTTAACTCGCCACTTAAAGAGAGCCCGGACATTGTGAATCACAGATGCGTGTTTACAAATGGTATTAAATTTGGTGCAATATTGGTAAAGGCTAGTGGAATTCGTCATGGCTAGATGAGGTGGTAGCGTTGAATGTAACAAAAGTAGGTAAGGTGATGTGTATATATAGGCTGGATCAAGACTCATCATTTGCACTGGTACATATCAGGTTTCGAACAAGGCGTCTTATCTACCGGGAACTCGGAAACCTCATGGTGTATCAAGACGCAGACATGATCGCTACTTGACTACGTGGTGCTCTCAGACTTTATGGCACGTGGACAGAACAGAACAGATAATGGAGTAAAAAGGTGAAGAAAAACCAAGGGGGGGGGGGGGAGGTAAAGTGTTTAAGAATGTTAGAAGTTAGAGAAGTAGGGGGGCGAAAACCCCTTGCATAGTTATATCTTCTACCTTTCTGGTTGTGACTCTCTCTCTCTATATATATATATGTGTGTGTCTGTGTGCATAGCTATATAAATACATTTATAATGCATGTTTGTATATACATACATACACATATATAAGTATGTGTTTGTGTCCATCTATACATATCTCTCTTTCTATATATGTATATATATACATACATACATATATATGTATATAAACATACATATATATACATATACATACACGTGTGTGTGTGTGTGTGTGTGTGTGTATGTGTGTGTGTGTGTGTGTGTGTGTGTGTGTGTGTGTGTGTGTGTGTGTGAATATATATATACACACGCACACACACACACACACACATATGTGTATATATATATGTATATGTGTGTGTGTGTGTGTGTGTGTGTGTGTGTGTTTCTCAACCTTTTCGGTCTGATGCCCAAGTGAAAATGTATCGTACACTTCTGCGACAGACCAACTATTAAATATATTATTGTACAAATGTGAAGTACTATACAGGGATACTGCTGTTACATTCCATTCAATATGTATGATCTCGATGAAACAACTAATAAGCCATAATCAATTAGAAATTTAGTGTGTACAGATATATATATATATATACATATACATATGCATATACACACACATATATATATGTGTGTGTGTGTGTGTGTTTGTGTATTTGTGTGTTTTTGTTTATGTATGTATGTGTGTTTGTGTGCGCGCGAGCGTGTGTGTGTGCATATATATATATATATATATATATATATATATATTATATATATATACATATATATATGCATATATATACATATTATATTATATATATATATGCATATATATATATATGAAAAATTATATACATTCAATCCTTGATCTGAGGTCTATGAGATGTGTGTTTTATGAAACATCCTACGCTTTGCTCTTATCAAATATGTGTTCGTCACACCGATAACAAGTGTCGCCTTATCTATTTAGCTGTGCTTAGCTTAAGAATCTTGTTCTTGGTTTGTTCTTTACATGCTATCTATTTGTTGCTGCAATCATTACCTTTGTATCACGAGTGCATCTGCATGTATTCTGTGCCTCACACACACACACACACACACACACACACACACACACACATACTCACATATACACAAAAACACAAATGCATTCACACACACACACTCACACTCACCCACTCACATATACACACACATAATATTATATACACATATATATTGTAAGGTGTTACCAGACACATTGCAACTTCCATCAATAATAAAGATATCTGTTCGTCACGATCAGTCAGTTTCCTCCCTATTACACATTTCAGCAAAGGCCTGAATAATCCCTAGTTGCATTCGCCACCCTCAGCCCTTCGCTCTCGAAATCTCCCCTGAAAATTCCTTCGCTCTCGAAATCTCCCCTGAAAATTCCTTCGTTCTCGAAATCTCCCCTGAAAATTCCTTCGCTCTCGAAATCTCCCTGAAAATTCCTTCGCTCTCGAAATCTCCCCTGAAAATTCCTTTGCTCTCGAAACCTCCCCCGAAAATTCCTTCGCTCTCGAAATCTCTCCTGAAAATTCCTCCGCTCTCGAAATCTCCCCTGAAAATTCCTTCGCTCTCGAAATCTCCCCTGAAAATTCCTTTGCTCTCGAAATCTCCCCTGAAAATTCCTTCGCTCTCGAAATCTCCCCTGAAAATTCCTTCGCTCTCGAAATCTCCCCTGAAACTTTCTTCGCTCTTGAAATCTCCCCTGAAAATTCCTTCGCTCTCGAAATCTCCCCTGAAAATTCCTTCGCTCTCGAAATCTCCCCTGAAAATTCCTTCGCTCTCGAAATCTCCCCTGAAAATTCCTTCGCTCTCGAAATCTCCCCTGAAAATTCCTTCGCTCTCGAAATCTCTCCCCTGAAAATTCCTTCGCTCTCGAAATCTCCCCTGAAAATTCCTTCGCTCTCGAAATCTCCCCTGAAAATTCCCTCGCTCTCGAAATCTCCCCTGAAAATTCCTTCGCTCTCGAAATCTCCCCTGAAAATTCCTTCGCTTTCGAAATCTTGGTTGTAATGAGTAAGAAATGAACCTGAGGTTATTTCCTGCTTAATTATATCAAATGAATTCTGGCAATCCTCTATCCAATCCCAATCGACATCTTTAGCTGTCAGTCTGTACAGTGGGCTTGCAATAGTAACCAAATCCCTTACAAATTTACCATAAAAAGTTACTAGACCTATGTATGACTGTGACTCTTTTACATTTCTTGGAACTTTAGCAGAGTTTACTGCTCTCACTTTATCATTAGTCGTATGGGATCCATCCTTATCTAACCTGAACCCTAAATACACAAGAGAGGAAACCTGGAAAAGACACTTATCCTAATGAATTTTCAATCCATTTTCCTTGATTCGGTTTAGTACTGCTATTAACCTGTCTGACCTCTCTCTCATTTTTGCCAGCTACCAAAATGTCATCTACAAAGCATAATACACCAGGTAGTGCATTAAAGATCTTAGCCATGGTTTGTTGCCAAATTGCTGGACTTAGATGCTATACCGTAAGGCAGTCCCTTTGACTTATATAGCCCCAATGGAGTATTCAATATACAATATGCTTGTGAATTTTCGTCCATCTCTAATTGTTGGAATGCAGTTTTCAAATCAATCTTTAAAAAAACATTGCACTGACCTAACGCAGCTAATATATCTTGTACATTGGGAAAAGGAATTACCTGTAGGCTTGGGTTAACACCAACTTTGTAATCACCACATAACCTAACACCCCCACTTTCTTGGCTACTGGTACGAATGGTGTAGCCCAATATGAATATGTCACTTTTTCCCATAACCCTGCTTCTTCTTGTC
>NC_061831.1:12522591-12555091 GCF_019202785.1 Penaeus chinensis
GTGTCACTTCAAAGAAACGGAAAGGCTATCGACATCGGCATCAGCGTCAGTTCCTCAGCAGCGTTGAGGAACGAGATCGGCGGTCCCGCGTTCTCAACAACGAGGCTTCGGCCATTTACCGAAGGAAGATGCACGATCTCCACGACAAAGCTCGCATGGAGCTGGATAACCTTGAGCAGAGGAACCAGCAACTGACGCAGAGGTTCCGCCTCCTTCAGAAGTTCTGCTCCGGTTACAGGGCTCGCTTAGCGTCTTTCGGCGTACCAGTAACAAGCAGTTTCTGATCTTAAGTCACCTGATTTTATTAAAGTCAACACATTCCTCCATTATTATGTCTGTCAAATGAAATTATTCATATGTTTCCCAAATGAACTATAAATAAATACTTCCTCGAGTTATTAACTCCCCATAATCATAAGATCCTTTTTCACTAATTGTCATTTAATATACAAATGGAAATGACTAATGTTAACAACCATGATAATTATTACAGTGTGATAACGATAAGAGTAAAAACAATAATTGAATATCTAATGATTCTTTGAAAAAAGAAAGGAAGAAAGAAACGCAGACGCACAGCATATCCCTCTCTCTGCCTTTCTCTATAAGGAGTGCAGAGGTGTATGTATCCATCTGATTATATATATATGTGCGTGTGTGTGTCTGTAAGAGAGAGGGAGAGTACCTGTGTTTGTGGCGCCGCTTTCTGGAGGCGTCTCATCGGCACAAACATTTCGAGGAAATGTGGTTTTGTAGGGGTTATCTGAGTCTCCCTCCCCTAGTTTGCGGGGCCGTAGGAGCCAACGAGACCTAAACCTCCGGCTTCGTGTTCCGGAACAATTTGACAAACGTCAAATTGTCATTTGTGCGGTATTATATACTTGGTAGCGTCATTTCAAACAAAGAACAAGATGAGCGAAATAGTCTTTTGCCCAAAGCACTCACTAGGAATATAGATCATTTAAAAAATGTGTATAACTTATAAAACGTAAAAGTGAAATCATAAGAGTAAATTAAAGTTATTATTAAAATAGAAAGATATATTTATTTGGAAAAACAAACAAACAAAAGGCAAAACTCAATACCATTATTATTTAAAAAAACGAGAACACAATGAAATAAAACCTCCGGTAAAATAAAACACAAATACACGTAAAAAGGGGCAATCTTAAATAAAACAAATAAAAAACAATACCTGATAAAACTGCAGACTCACTGTAAGATCCACATGTACGTAAAAAAAAAAAAAAAAAAAAAAAAAAAAAAAAAAAAAAAAAAATGACAAAGCCTGTAACGGCGGTTATCTGAGGGATAGTCGATGCCTGTTAATCAAATTACTTAAAAGGGGAAACAATGGAGCCATAAAAAACAACAACAGGAATTTAAAACTAAAACATTTAAATCAAAATCACAAATTAAACAATGGAATCATCCACCAATATCCCAAAAACGAGCAAACCACTGGACACTGGAATACAAGTAAAAGGACTCCTAAAAATGTACAAAACGAAAAAAAAAAAAAAAAAAATACTAAAAAAATAAAGATAAGAGAGCACATCACCTCATTAAAAAGAGTGAAAAAGTGACCAACATGCCATCTCACCGCCTCTTAGTTGCCATCCTCGCGACCAGCGCCTCACGGCTAAAACGTGCTCTCCCACCCCTTGACCTGGCCGTTCGGGACCTATACATACCCCTGCCAGCAAGCATGGATAAGAAAATAAGGGGAATCTCGGGTCAAACGAGGTGAAGGTCGCGTCGCTACCAAGAAAGGGCGGTTTCTTCCCCTCTTAATAAAATACACTTTCCCTTTAAAAAGGTGGTTTAATTTAAAAGGAATCTTTTAAAAGTAAAGGGAATTATTAAAATTATAATAAAAAAAAAAAAAGATTATTATACGATCCTCCATGAGGAAGAGTGTGCTCTCCTATGCTGTCAGGTAAAAGAAAACGAGAATAAAATCCAAGATAATCAATATATTTAACACCATAAAAAAACAGCCAACACCATAAAAATACAACAGCTTTCCCCTCCCCAGCTTCCCGTAACGGTCATCCACTGGCATGGGCGCCCTCATTTGCTCTTAAAAGGGGAGACTCGTGAATTCCCCAGGTTCCTCCATCCCTTGGCTGGAGATTCACTACACTATCACCATCACCATTTTTATTCTCATCTTATTATTGCCATGATTCCTATCGTAGAACGGTGAAACATTCTACCATGTTGATGCTATGGTAAAGATACCCACAATGTACACGCTTTCCAATGATAAGCTATATCCGACCTGAGTCCATCTGGTTTTACTTCATTTCAGGAATTGTACCATGCTAGTTTGTCAAAGTTTTTTTCAGAAAATTTATTGAAGTTATTACGCTGAATTATAGAAAAACACAACTGTGAGATCGATTCATAACGATGGTAACTACAAGAACAGTGCATAATAACAACAATAATTAACAGCCATAAAGTTCAATAAGAACGTGATGATAAATTTCATTATTTTAGGCACGCCATATATCCAGTCGAATAAAAACAGAAATTATACACGACGTGTTGATAAATATTAATAAAGAAAAAAAAAAAAAAAACATGGCCTACCATCTCCCCACGCAGCAGTAAAATAAAATTGGTGAATAATATACATTTATAAATGTGTGCATAAATGAACAATATATATGTGTGCATGTGTATATATATAATATATGCACACACACACACACACACACACCTACAAACAAACACACACACACACACACACACACACACACACACACACACACACACACACACACGCACACAAACACACACACATACACATGCCGTGGATTTAGTGAATATCACAATACTGGCGAGAAGAGCGAAGCTCCAGTACGAGTTTGGACCCCGTTTCATATGCTTCGTTTCCATCATAAATGTACAGCGCTGCTGAACGTTAAAGCCCAAGCGTAGCTGATGAAACATACGGAAAATTAGGATACATATTTGGCCCTCATATATGTATACGTATTTATTCTCTCTCTCTCTGTATATATACACATATATATGTGTGTGTGTGTATACAAAAACACACATGTATGTATATGGATATATATGTATATATATATTATGCCTACACATATAATCATAGAGAGAGAACTATAATTCGCTATGATTGCATTGCTCTGTTATTTTCACAATCCATCTTACACATGCATACACATACATACACACATACACACACACACACACATATGTATATATATGTATATATATATATATATATATATATATATATATACATATATGCATTTATACATCTGTGCGTGTTTGTATGTGTGTATGCATATATAGGTATCTAACATTATCTTTCTGTGGATATGTATGTATGTATATATATGTATATAACTATACATGTTTATATTCATATTTTTAACATTCAGCTCTGCCTCGTAAGAGCTTAATTTTTCGGGCAACTGAACTACCTTTGCTATGGGTTGGGGGGAAATCTGAATCACTTCCTTGGCATATCACTGAGTGACCAAGAGTTTTGAGAGTCAAACCTGCAGTCATTCCAACTGCGAAGTGAGGCTGGTTTTCTATGTCTAATATTAATGCTCATGAGCTGGAATGTTCCAGGCAGTCTTTATCTTGTAGTGGGATAATCAAAGGAAGGATATGTGTGTGTGTGTGTGTGTGTGTGTGTGTGTGTGGGTGTGTGTGTGCGTGTGTTATATAAATCTATGTATATATAAACATAAATGTATAAACACACACACGGAAATCTATATATATACACATAGGCATGCACACACGCACACACACACACGCACACAAACACACACGCGCACACAAACACACACACGCACACACACACACACACACACACACACACACACATATATATATATATATATATATATATATATATATATACATATATATATATGAACCGTTGCCTTCCGAACGCATCTTATCGACAATAGGTCCGTTTTACTGCATCATACTCATTACAAAACACTTTGCCTCAAAGAGATTTATACAAATATTTATCGTGATGAATAAAATTTTAATAACATATGAATTTACATTCGTGATATATAAGGTTTGGGTTGAGGCTGGCGAAAAGGCTGTCAGCATCGGGCATTGGTGACGTCATCGTTTCCAACCAATCGCCGCCGTCTGAAGCGTTTTCATTCAACGATTGCTGTCAACAAGGAAGTGCTACCTCAAACCACGTTTCCTCGAAATGTTTGTACCGATGACACGCCTCCAGAAAGCGCCGCCACAAACACATGTACTCTCCCTCTCTCTTACAGACACACACGCACATTATATATATAATCAGATGGATACATACACCTCTGCACTCCTTATAGAGAAAGGCAGAGAGAGGGATATGCTGTGCGTCTGCGTTTCTTTCTTTCTTTTTTCAAAGAATCACTAGATATTCAATTATTGTTTTTACTCTTATCGTTATCACACTGTAATAATTATCATGGTTGTTAACATTAGTCCTTTCCATTTGTATATTCAATGACAATTAGTGAAAAATGATCTTATGATTATGGGGAGTTAATAACTCGAGGAAGTATTTATTTATAGTTCATTTGGGAAACATATGAATAATTTCATTTGACAGACATAATTATGAAGCAATGTGTTTATTTTAATAAAATCAGATGACTTAAGATCAGAAACTGCTTGTTACTGGTACGCCGAAAGACGCTAAGCGAGCCCTGTAACCGGAGCAGAACTTCTGAAGGAGGTGGAACCTCTGCGTCAGTTGCTGGTTCCTCTGCTCAAGGTTATCCAGCTCCATGCGAGCTTTGTCGTGGAGATCGTGCATCTTCCTTCGGTAAATGGCCGAAGCCTCGTTGTTGAGGACGCGGGACCGCCGATCTCGTTCCTCAACGCTGCTGAGGAACTGACGCTGATGCCGATGTCGATAGCCTTTCCGTTTCTTTGAAGTGCCACTTCCAGACACATCAGACTGTTGGTCACACCCGTAAGGAATGCCCGACTGTTGATGAGGTTGTTGATATACACCCATTTGTAGGTCATTATGATGAGCATACCCAGAATGCTGATCGTATGGCTGAGAAATATTCATTTGCTGAAAAGATTCTCCCAAATTGTCATCATACTGAGACAGGTGCAACACTGGCTGATCAGAATAAGAAGTAGTCTGCTGCTCGCAATACTGATAAGGAACATATTCGTCTGTGGTGTGAGACGATGGATATGACGGTTGCATCTTACTGCTAAACAAGTCATTGGGGTTTATTGCACCAAGACCCTGCAAAGATAATAAATTCATTAGTTACCTTGCACAAATTGACCGGTACATTCTCTAGTTTTATCAATAAGTAAAACTATTGTTTACGTACCAAGAAATCCTCGTCTTGCGAACAGATAGATGTGGAATTGAAAATGCCTCCTTCAGAAGACGCCGAGTCGGATGTTGCTCCTGCAACGCTCGACTCAGGCCATAGTTCGGTTGCCAGAAGATCTAGGTCAAAGTTGGCAATGTACTCTTCATTTTCATAGACATTTGAGCTTTGAGTGCCACATATTAAACTGGCATCTAGATACTCATCGGCGCCTCCGACGGCGCCGTAGAAGGCATCTTGAGGTGGGTAATCCGACATGTCGACGTTTGGCGAAGTTAGTTTCGTTGTAGAAAATTTTGGAAAGGCAGATAGGATGGCTTGGCATGGTCTCGTCTGCTGGTACTTGTTGGAGTCAGTGACAGGATTCAGTAAATAGTACTATATATACTGGCGAGAAGAGTGAAGCTCCAGCACGGGTTTCACTTCCGTTCAGCTTGTATCCTTTTCTTGTAATCGCACTGCAGACCTGAACGTTGAGGCTCCAGTGCAAATGATGAAACTACAAGAATTTTAAGGTAATTCATAATACGTATGCAACCCCATGCTTAAGTGTATATATATATATATATATATATATATATATATATAATATATATATTTGTTTGTGTATGTTTGCATGTATCCTTCTGTATGTATATACATATATAGACATGTATGTATGTGTATATATATAAAACAAATACATACAATATATACATATATTTGTACATTGTATATATATATTTGTTTGTAAATACGCACACCCACACACACGCTGTACAATGTACATTCACACACATATACACATATATACAGTATATATGAATATATTTGTATATATAAACACACACACACACACACACACACACATATATATATATATATATATATATATATGCATGTACATATATGTATGTATAGAGCTATATATATGTATATATAATTTATGAATTATATATATATATATACATATTTGTCAGGGTTCGTTTTAAAGAATCAGAGCGGTCAGGTCAACGGAAACACACCAGAGGAAACATACATAAGGTTTAATGCTAAAGGGCACTATTTACACAACAAACACAGGCTATTTACAAAATAGACAGGAGAAGGATCCAGCGGAGCAGGCGAGGTCACATGGCGGAAAGAAGCACACACGTCAAAGTCACTGGACAACTACTGAATTTCTGACAGGTGTCCCGCCGATGTTTAGGCCGATACCCTCGTTCCCCACACGGCGAACGAGCCAATCGCGAGAGGCCTAAGCCCGACGGTCCAGAGTAATCTCGCAGTTGTGACAATATTTATATATTCTGTGCGTGTGTGTGTGTTTATGTACACACATATATATATAACTATATATAATATATATTTATATATAAACATGTATGTGTGTGTGTTTAGTAATTGATTTTTTTCGCAAAAAAATAGTATGACATATACCGTACATATTCACTATATATGATGTTCATTCATAGAAAAAAAAGAATGGTTGGCGTGGAAAAACTGTTTGGTGATAATTTTTATTTTTCTTCGTTTCGGACGTTGGCGGGGCATTTCCGCCAAGGCTGATGAAACGGGATAGCATAAGCATTATTTTTCTCTCAGATATGAAAGTTTAATTACATCCACATCTTACTTATATAGACAAAAACGCATAAAAATACGACTTGTATCTAAACGCTAACATTGACATTAATATGCACATTAAGAGTAATGGCACTGCTTATACTGCCTATATGACGAAGGATAATAGTGAACATAACAAAGTAAGACGAACAGGCCGAACTATAGTGCCTTTCTCTCTATATGTATAGACATGTGTTGTATGTGTATATATATATATATATATATATATATATATATATATATATATATATATATATACGTAGACGAATGAATGTGCATAAATATTAAAATGTGCCGAATATGTTTTAAGATTTCTCCTATAGACTTCATGTTTCATCAGCTGCACTTGGGTTTTATTGTTCAGCAGCGCAGTAGATTTACGAGAAATGCAGAGTACAAGAAACGGGGTCCAAATCCATACTGGCGCTTCCCGCTTCTCATTTCACTAAATCCTCGTCATCTTCGTCATGATAATATGTGTATATATTATATACATACCCACATGTACGTGTTTGTATTTGTTTCACCAATTTTCTTTTACTTCTACGTGAAGAGACTAGGCTATGTTGTTGATTGTTCTTCCGTTTATCAACAATTCATATATCATATATGTATATGTATATATATTATTAAAAATATATTTACTCTAAATAAAGCTGAAACTTGGGGTCATTTGTTCTAGGTTGGGAAACGCGCATGCATTTATTCACATATACGTTGAGATAAAGAGATGTGGTGTGTGCTTGCGTGATTGTGCTACTCATAATCATTCAACTTTAAAGAAATAACGATGTTAATATATATATATATATATAAGATCACGTAATTATATCTTTGATAGTGAGTTTTATTTATGTTTGTTATATTGGTGATATTATTTCTGTTATTGTATTTTTTATGGTTATGGTTTATAGCGTTTTAATTCGTAAATGGGCATGAGGATTTCATAACTCATTTAAAAAATTACTTTATTTGGCAAACATAAAGGAATGGTATATGTATTATAATTTTATCTTTAAAAACGAGAATAATTGTAACTGACAACTAGCATGGTACAGTTCCTGAAATGAAGTACAATGACCTCAGGTCACATCTTAAAATAAAAAAATAAAAAAATATATAACATATAATCATATATACACATATATAATCATGGGCATTAAACTTAGACATAGAAAACCAGCCTCCCGGTCGCTCAGTGATATGTCAGATTCTCCCTTAACCCATAACAAACACTTTTCAGGTAAGTTTTTACCAGGGAGAGCTCAGTGACAAGAGTCAGTAATATATGCTTATATGTGTATGTATGTACAGTCTCATCGTATTACCGTTGTTGTGCTATGCAACTATGTATCAACTAAATGTATTTCTGTTCTACATTTCATTTTTTCGTTTATGATATACAATACCGACTTGAGTTTTATTGACGTATGTTATTCGCTTCAATTCGCTAAAGGAATTCTGTATTGCTTTTTTTTTTTTTTTTTCTTTTTTTTTCAAACACAGGGCCGAATATCAAAATAAGTTTAATAAAAGAGACTATACAATACATGTACTATCAGTACATATACATAAATATACATGTATGTATGTGTGTGTATGCATGTGGTATGTTTCTGTGTGTGCGTGTGTACGACTGTGAAAAAGGTATAACAGTTCTTATGGATTGGATGTCAATGTACTTATTGGAAGCTGCTCGTCACTGGAACACCAAGAGCCTCCAAGCGAGCCTTGTAACCGGAACAGAACTTCTGAAGGAGGCGGAACCTCTGCGTCAATTGCTGGTTCCTCTGCTCAAGGTCATCCAACTCTGTGCGAGCTTTGTCGTGGAGATCGCGCATCTTCTTTCGGTAAATGGCCGAAGCCTCATTGTTGAGAACGCGGGACCGACGATCTCGTTCCTCAGCGCTACTGAGGAACTGACGCTGATGCCGATGTCGATAGCCTTTCCGTTTCTTTGAAGTGCCACTTCTAGACACACAAGCAGTAGCTACACCTTGGTTTTGTAAGACATCAAACTGTTGGTCATGAGAAATGCCCGATTGTTGATGAGGTTGTTGAACACCCATTTGGTGGTCATTATGATAAGCATATCCAGAATGCTGGTCATGTGGCTGAAAAATATTCATTTGCTGAAAAGATTCTCCCAAATTGTCATTATACGGAGAAAGGTGCGACTGAGGCTTATAACAATAAGAGGAAGTAGCCTGTTGCTCGCAATACTGATAAGGAACATATCCGTCCGGGGTGTAAGACGATGGATATGGCGGTTGCATCCCACTGCTAAACAAGTCATTGGGGTTGACTGCACCAAGACCCTGTAAATATTATAAATCCGTTAGTTATCTTCCAAATGTTGACTGCCACATACAGTTTTTTGTCAATAGGAAAACTCGGGTACGTACCATTAAATCCTCATCTTGCGAATAGAGAGACGTGGCATTGAAAGTGCCTTCACAAAACGTCAAATCGGATGCTGCTCCCGCAACGCTCGCCTCAGGCCACAGTTCGGCTGCTAGAAGATCCAGATCAAAGTTGGCAATGTACTCTTCATCTTCACACACATTTGAGCTTTGTGTGCCACATATTAAACTGGCGTTTAAATATTCATAGGTGTCTCCGACAACGCCGTAGAAGGCATCTTGAGCTGGGTAATCCGACATAGCGACGTTTGGCGAAGTTGGTTTCGTTGTAGAAAATTTTGGAAAGGCAAATAAGATGACTTAGAATGGCCTTTTATGCTGGCACTTGTTGGTGGTAGTGACGAGGATTCAGTAAATAGTGCTATTTATACTGACGAGGAGAGGATAGCTCCAGCACGAGTTTGATCCATGTTCAGCCTATTTCCTTTTTCTTGTAAACGCACTGCACAGCTGAACGTTGAGGTTCCAGTGCAAATGATGAAACTAAGAGAATGATCATGTGATTCACAATACATATTTAATCCCTGACAAGCATATGTATGTGTGTGTGCATATATATATATATATATATATATATGCATGTATGTAGGTGTGTTTATGTATATAGCTATACACACTAGTATATGCAAACATACGGACACATATATATGGATATCTATATATATATACATATATACAAAAGAAAATATAAATATATATATAATTATGTGAATATAGATATATACCTATTTATCTTTTCTATGTTTATGTGCGTTATCGTTATCCAGGACAGATAGTTTAGAATTTATCCGCTGTGACCAATGGCCTTTGTCGCTCGTGACCACGCACAACGCAGCCATTCTGTTGCTGATGTTCAAGCAGCTTTCGCCAAGTGGCGAGATCCTTCACGTTGTTCCGAGAGTTCCTTTGAAATCTTGATCACTGATTGACTAGGGAGAGTTCCTGAATTAGGTTTCCGTTGCTCTCTTCAGTAGCAGGGTCTATACTCGACGGGTGACCCTTGACCATTAGCAATGATGTGGTTCTTCTGCTCAGCATCGCGTGGTTCAGTCAGTGAGTGTACTCTTTGCTCTTACTTAAAAGCCAAGTCCACCACCTGCTAACAGTGGCAGGTGGTCCCTGATCGCGTTACCTGTAGTCGGCGACTCGGGCTCTTGAACTAAGATTGTTGTGACAGTCTTTGAGTCCGACGCTCTAACCACTAGTCCATCGTGTGTGTATATGTGTGTATATGTATATATACACAAACTCACTTAGCATCCAAAGGGGTATGATATGTATATATTATTGTTTTTATGTGGTATAATTAACCTTTTTGTTTATCATAAATATAGTCATTATTTTACAATGGGGATGTTAGTTATCATGCTTATGATGTGGATAATGATAATTAATCTTTTTGAACTTAAGTATAATAATGAATACCCTTCTCATTAGTATCACCATCGCTATTATTGTCATCATTATCATCATTCTCATATAATGAGAAATATATATCCACATATATATATGTTTCTATATATATGTATGTGCGTACGTGCACACACACACACACATATATACATATGTACATAGATTCACATACACACACACACCCATATATGCTTGTATACACATACACATACGCGCGCGCGCACACACATACACATATATAGATACATAAATACAAATGTGTATATGTGTATGTGTGTGTGCGCGCTTGTATATATATATTTATACACATTTATACATACATACATACATACACATATATGCATATATAAACACATTTGTACATCTGTGTGTGCATATAATATACAGTGATAGAGAACGCATTATTCTGTATATATGTGTGTGTGTGTGTGTGTGTGTTTGTTTGTGTGTGTTAATCAATTTAAATATTTTAATGATGAAAATACAGGTATTACACATATTCATACATATTCACTATATATGATGCTCATTCACAGAAAAAATAGGATGACCGGCATGGAAAACGTTTTGTGATTTGTTTTCCTCCTCGTTTGGGACACTGGCGGGGCATTCGGCCCGCATGCTCTGTCAAGGCTGATGAAGCGGGATAGCATAAGCATTTCTTTATTTCATAAACAAGAGCTTAATTTAATCTGCAGATAACTAGATGTGACAAATATCGCAGCTCACATTCATTTCCAAGTTTAAGGTACACGCGCACATAGAACTCAAAAAGTTATTACATAAACACCATTTACATTATATAGTGTGTATTTACTCGTATGTAAACACCAATATTGACATTGATATGAATTATAATGAAAATAACAATGTAATATGAACAGGCCTAACTATAGTGTCTTTCTCTTTTTATGTATAGACATTATATAGATGTGTTTTTTGTATGTTCATATATATACAGAAGAATAAGTGTGCATACATATTGACATTTGCCGGATATGTTTTAGAATTTCTCTCATAGATTTCATGTTTCATCAGCTGCACTTGAATTTAACGTTTAGCAGCCTTCCGAGGAAAAACGGAGCGCATGAAACGGGGTCCAAACCCGTACTGGCGCTTCCCTCTTCTCGCTTCACTGAATCCTCGTCATCTTCGTCATATAAATGTGTGTGTATATTATATACATACCCATATGTACGTGTGTGTATGTGTAATCCATCAATTTTCCTTTACTTCTATATAAAGAGACGAGGCCATATATCATAGAATATATATTTCACCTATAGAAAGTTACATTTGGAACAATGAAACTTATCACTACGGTTCATTTGTTCTTGGTTGGGAAACGCTCATGTACATATACATACATACATATATGTGTGTATGTGTGTACAGTCTAATTGTATTACTATTGTTGTGTCATGCAACTAAATATCAACTAATACATTTTCTGTTCTTCATATCATCTTTTCGTTTGCTCATGATATACAATACCTACTTGCGTCTCAGTGACATATTTTATTCGTTACATTTCGTTAAAGGAATTCTGTAATGCAGGCAAGCTACCCAAATGAGTTTAATAAAAGATAGTCCAGTGGTTACCGCACTGGACTCCGGCCCTTATGGTCCCGAGTTCAATTCCCCGTCGCGGCGGTCGTAAACAATGCCTGCGCTCTGACTGCTGGCCTTGAGAAGTCAAACCGCGGTTGATTAGGAAGGGCATCCAATCAGGCAAGGGTGACACTGCCATATAACC
This sequence comes from Penaeus chinensis, assembly GCF_019202785.1. Lineage (NCBI taxonomy): Eukaryota > Metazoa > Arthropoda > Malacostraca > Decapoda > Penaeidae > Penaeus > Penaeus chinensis. The sequence goes on from NC_061831.1 coordinate 12,535,158, forward strand.
TCTCAATAGTGAATTGAGAGAGGCCTATGTCCTGTAGTGGAATAAATGGCTGTTTATAGAAAAAAAATGTATTTGTGTATATGTGTATCTGGGGGTGGCTCTTCAAAGAAACGGAAAGACTATCGACTTTGGTATCAGCATCAGTTCCTTAGTAACGCTATGGAATGAGAGCAACGGTCTCGCATCCTCAACAACAAAGCTTTAGCAATTTACCGAAGGAAGATGCGCGATCTCCACGACATAGCTCGCACGGAACTGGAGCAGCTTCTAATAAGGACATTGTCGCCTAATCCATGAGGACTGTGCGACTAAGTGTTTATACTTTTTTGATATACATAAACATGTACACAAGCACAAACAGAAACACATCATATACATAGACACGCATACAGACATAAATATATACGCTATATACATATATTTACACTCATACATATATATACACGTGTGCATATACATATATGTATATATATATACATATATATACGGAGTATGTGAATATGTATATGTAATGATAATGATAATGTTTCTTTTACTAAACTTTTTGTAATACTTGGCCATATGTCTGAAAACAAAATCCTGCATTACAGAATTCCTTTGGCGAATAAAATACGCCATCGAAATGAAAGTAGGTGTTTTATATGAAGGTCAAGCGAAAAAATGAAACGTAAAATAGAAAATGCATTTGGTTGATAGAAAGTTACATGACAACGACAGTAATACGATGAGACTGTATATCTATATGTGTGTGTATGTATATATACATATATGTACATATATATGTATATATATGTTACATATGTATATGTATATATATATATGTATATACATATACACATACCTATTGTACACGAACACACATGAATATATATATCCACATATATATATCCATATATATATATATGGATATATATGTATATTTCTATATATATATTCATATGTACATAGATACATATATACACACACACCCTTATATGCTTGTACACACATACACACACGTATATGTGTGTGTGTGTCAAGCATATATACATACATACATACATGTGTACAGGCATATATACATACATACATATATATAAATATATAAACACATTTGTACATTTGTGTGTGCATATAAGATGCAATGATAGAGAACGCATTATTCTTTATATGTGTGAGTGTTACTCAAATCAAATGGTTTTAATAATGAAAATACAGGTATTACACATATTCCTACATATTCATTATATATGATGCTCATTCATAGAAAAAATAGGATGACCGGCATGGAAAACGTTTTGTGATTTGTTTTCCTCCTCGTTTGGGACACTGGCCGGGCATTCGGTCCACATGCTCTGTCAAGGCTGATGAAGCGGGATAGCATAAGCATTTCTTTTCTCTCATAAACAAGAGCTTAATTTCATCTGCAAATAATTAGAAGACGTGAGAAATATCGCAGCTCACATTCTTTTCCAAGTATTAAGGTACACACGCATAGATACACATAGAACTCAAAAAAATATTACATAAACACCATTTGCATTATAAAATGTGTATTTACTTGCATCTAAACACCAACAGTGACATTAATATGCACACTAAGAGGTGGCACTGCTTTTACTACCGATATGAAGATGGATTATAATGAAAATAACAATGTAATATGAACAGGCCGAACTATGGTGTCTTTCTCTCTTTATGTATAGACATTATATATGTGTGTGTGTTGTATGTTTATTTATTTATTAAGACGAATAAGTGTGCATACATATTAACATTTGCCGGATATATTTTAGAATTTCTTTAGAATTTCTTTAGAATTTTCTATAATCTAGAATTTCGTTGCACTTGGACACTAACGTTTAGCAGCCTTCCGAAGAAAAACGGAGCGCATGAAACGGGATCCAAACCCGTACTGGCACTTCCCTCTTCTCGCTTCACTGAATCCTCGTCATCTTCGTCATATAAATGTGTGTGTGTGTTATATACATACATATATTTACGTGTATGTGTAAGCCATCAATTCTCTTTTTCTACTTCTACATGAAGAGACGAGGTCATATATTATAAAATATATATTTCACCTAAAGAAAGTAACCATTCAGAACAATGAAACTTATCACTAGGATTTATTTGTTCTAGGTTGGGAAACGCTCATGTATTCACCCACATACTTTGAGAGAGAGAGAGATATGGTGTGTGCTTGCGTGATTGTGCTACTCATAATCATTTAACTTTACAGAAATAATGGTGTTAGTATATACATATATATCACATACTTATTGCGTTGATACTGACTTTTATATTTTGTTATTATTGGCGATATTATCACTACTATTGAATTTTTTTATGGTTATGCCTTTTAACATTTCAACTTTTCATAAGCATGAGGATTTCATAATTCATTTGAAAAATACCTTAATATGGCAAACATAAAGGAATGATACATGTATTTAAAAAAATATAATAGTAAAAAACAATAAAAAAAAACAAGAATAACTATCACAGTACACTTCCTGAAATGAAGTACAGTCAGATGACCTAACGTCAGAAATTGTTTGTTAATGACACGCCAAGATCCCTGTATCCAGAGCCACAGTTCGGCTACCAGAAAATGCAGGTCAAAGTTGGCATTGACTCTTCATCTTCATAGACATTTCAGCCTTGTGTGCAACAGAAGATTAAACTGATAGTTGCGTGTTCATTGCCGCCGCTGACGGCACCGTAGAAGGTGGATAATACGACATGGTTTCGTTGTAGCTTACAAATACAGACATAGGTGTGCGTGTGTATATTCATATGAATGGGTTTGTTTTCAATGTTAATTATGTATGTATATGTGTGTATACACACACACACATACATGAATATATATGTATATATGTGTGTGTGTGTTTGTAAATAAATATATGTATGTATACATGCATATATACTATATGTATGTATACATTTGTTTATAGGGTGTATATCTGTATATATATATTATATGTATGTGTATAACGTACATACACATATGTGTGTTCGTGTGTGTGTGTGTGTGTGTGTGTGTGTGTGTGTGTGTGTGTGTGTGTGTGTGTGTGTACATTGCACACACAAACACATACACGCACAATATATATAATATATATATATGTATATACACATATGTTTATATGTATCTCTCTATAGACTATACACAAATACACGCACACATATATGTATGTATGCGTGTGTGTCATCTTGTGTCATTTACACATACATCGAATTACATGCCTCTCTAAAACCACGTGCATATATGGGTATAGTAGATCCATAGTAGTAGGAATAATAATGATAGAAATAGAAAAAACAAATATTTCTCTTATCATAATTTTTATTTCCATCGTTATAACAAGAACCAAATAAAATATAATAATAAATGATGCGTGATCTGCACGACAAAGCTACCACGGAGACGGATGGCCTTGAACAGAGGAACCAGCAACTGACGCGAAGGTTCCGCCTCCTGCAGAAGTTCTGCTCCGGATACAAGGCTCGCTTGTAGGCTTTCGGCGCGCCAGTAACAAACAACTTCTGATCTGAAATCACCTGATTTTATCATTGTAATTTGTAAAATGAACATATTCATTCAACATAGTATTCCATTATTACGTTTGTCAAATTAAGTTATTCATATTTTTTTTCCAAATTAACTATAAAGACATACTTCCTCGGGTTATTAAGTCCCCATAATCCTTAAATAATTTTTCACTAATTGTGAATGGATATCAAAGTAACTGTAACAGTAAAAACAATAAATGAATATCTAGTGATTTTGTGAAAAAAATAGACGCAGAGCATATCCCTCTCTCCGTCTTTCTCTCTGCGTATATGGAGTGTAGAGGTGTGTATCAATCTATTTATATATATGTATGTGTATCTGTGAGAGAGTGTATGTGAGCATGTGTGTGTGGTGTCGCTATCCGGAGGCGTCTCATCGACACAAACATTTTCAAGGAAACGTGGTTTGAGGTTCCACTTCCTCTTTCCACTTCATTGTTGACAGCGATCGCCGAATGTAAGCCGCTTCATACGCCGGCGATTATATATCATATGTATGGGCATAAATACATGTTTTACTCTAGTACTCTATTAGACCTTTACACTAATAAAACGTCGATTTTTATATACAGGTTTAGGTATATCTATGTATATATATCTATGTATATACATATTTTAATAAATACAAATATATACACATATACGTTAAATACTATATGCATGCCTAAATAAACACGAACGCACAGGTATATATATGCATGTATGTGTGTATATATGTGTGTGTGTATATAGAAACATAAATAAAAATAAAGATATATATTTATAGATACATATATACAAATATATATGCACATACATGTATACATATATATGTACACACGTACAATGCAGTTTAAGAAGTGCGTTTAAACATGGTATTGTCCGTTTATGTATATATTTGTATGTACATATATATATATATATAAATATATATACATATTTAATCCTATATGCATGCTTATATGCGTGTGTGTGTGTGCAGTCCCTTCGTATTACTACTGCTGTTGTACCATGCAATTATGTATCAAATAAATACATTTCTGTTCCACATTTCTTTTCGTTTGCTTATGATATACAATACCTACTTACGTTTTAGAGACGTGTCTTATCCGTTTCTGTAGTGTTTTTAAACACGGCCAATTAGCAAAATAAGTTTAATAAAAGAAACAATACAATATTCAACTATAAGTACATGTAAATATACATAAATATACGTGTGTGTATGTGTATATGTATAATCATATGTATATCTTTAACTTCATGTGTGTCTATGTATGTGGCATATTTCTGTGTGCGTGTGTACGAGTGTCAAAAAGTATAAACTTTTGGTCATACAGTTCTTATGGATTAAGTTTCAATGTTCTTATTAGAAGCTGTCCGTCACTGGAACGCCGAGAACCTGCAAGCGAGCCTTGTATCCGGAGCAGAACTTCTGCAGGAGTCGGAACCTCTGTGTCAGTTGCTGGTTCCTCTGCTCAAGTTCATCTAACTCCGTGCGAGCTTTGTCGTGGAAATCGTGCATCTTCTTTCGGTAAATGGCTGAAGCCTCGTTGTTGAGGACGCGGGACCGCCGATCTCGTTCCTCAGCGCTGTTGAGGAACTGACGCTGATGCCGATGTCGATAGCCTTTCCGTTTCTTTGAAGTGCCACTTCTAGACACACAAGCAGTAGCTACACCTTGGTTTTGTAAGTCATCAAACTGTTGGTCATGGGAAATACCCGATTGTTGATGAAGTTGCTGAACACCCATTTGGTGGCCATTATGATAAGCATATCCAGAATGCTGGTCATATGGCTGAAAAATATTCATTTGCTGAAAAGATTCTCCCAAATTGTCATTATACGGAGAAAGGAGCGACTGAGGCTCATAACAATAAGAGGGAGTAGCCTGTTGCTCGCAATACTGATGAGGAACATATCCTTCCGTGGTGTGAGACGATGGATATGGCGGTTGCATCCCACTGCTAAACAAGTCATTGGGGTTGACTGCACCGAGACCCTGTAAAGATTATAGATCCGTTAGTTATCTTCCAAATGTTGACTGCCACATACAGTTTTTTATCAATGGAAAAACTCGGGTACGTACCATTAAATCCTCATCTTGCGAATAGAGAGATGTGGCACTGAAAGTGCCTTCACAAGACGTCGAATCGGATGCTGCTCCCGCAGCGCTCGCCTCAGGCCACAGTTCGGCTGCCAGAAGATCCAGATCAAAGTTGGCAATGTACTCTTCATCTTCACACACATTTGAGCTTTGTGTGCCACATATTAAACTGGCATTTAAATATGCATCGGTGTCTCCGACAACGCCGTAGAAGGCATCTTGAGCTGGATAATCCGACATGGCGACGTTTGGCGAAGTTGGTTTCGATGTAGAAAATATTGGAAAGGCAGATAGGATGACTTAGAATGGTCTTTTATGCTGGCACTTGTTGGAGTTAGTGCCGAGGATTCAGTAAATAGTGCTATTTATACTGACGAGGAGAGGATAGCTCCAGCACGGGTTTGACCCATGTTCAGCCTATTTCCTTTTTCTTGTAAACGCACTGCACAGCTGAACGTTGAGGTTCCAGTGCAGATGGTGAAACTAAGAGAATGATCATGTGATTCACAATACATATTTAATCCCTGACAAGCATTTGTATGTGTGTGTGCTTATATATATATATATATATATATATATTTATATATGCATGTATGTAGGTGTGTTTATGTATATAGCTATACGCATGGAAACATACGGACACAAATATATATATATATATATATATATATATATATATATAAAGATATACATACATACAAAGGAAAATATAAATATATATATATATATAGATATATGAATATAGATATATACCTATTTATCTTTTGTATGTTCATGTGCGTTATCGTTATCCAGGACAGATAGTTTAGAATTTATCAGCTGTGACCAATGGCCTGTGTCTCTCGTGACCACGAACAACGCAGCAATTCTGTTGCTGATGTTCCAGCAGCTTTCGCCAAGTGGCGAGATCCTTCACGCTGTTTCGAGAGTTCCTTTGAAATCTTGATCACTGATTGACTAGGGAGAGTTCCTGAATTAGGTTTCCGTTGCTCTCTTCAGTAGCAGGGTCTATACTAGATGGGTGATCCTTGACCATTAACCATGATGTGGTTCTTCTGCTCAGCATCGCGTGGTTCAGTCAGTGAGTGCACTCTGTGCTCTTACTTGAAAGCCAAATCTACCACCTGCTAACAGTGGCAGATGGTCCCTGATCGCGTTACCTGTAGTCGGCGACTCGGGCTCTTGAACTAAGATTGTTGTGACAGTCTTTGAGTCCGACGCTCTAATCACTAGTCCATCGTGTGTATATATGTGTATATGTATATATACACAAACTCACTTAGCACCCAGAGTGGTATGATATGTATATTTTATTGTTTTTCTGTGGTATAATTAACCTTTTTGTTTATCATAAATATAGACATTATTTTACAATGGGGATGTTAGTTATCATGCTTATGATGTTGATAATGATAATTAATCTTTTTGAACTGAAGTATAATAATGAATACCCTTCTCACTACTATCACCATCGCTATTATTGTCATCATTATCATAATTCTCATATAATGAGAAGTATATATCCACATAAATATATATATCCATATATATATGGATATATATGTATGTTTCTATATATATGTATGTGCGTGCGTGCACACACACACATATAGACATATGTACATAGATTCACATATACACACACCCATATATGCTTTTATACACACACACACACATATATAGAGATACATAAATACAAATGTGTATATGTGTATGTGTGTGTGTGTGTGCGCTTGTATATATATTTATTCACATTTATACATACATACATATATATATGCATATATAAACACATTTGTACATCTGTGTGTGCATATAATATACAATGATAGGGAACGCATTATTCTTTATATGTGTGTGTGTGTTAATCAATTTAAATATTTTAATAATAAAGATACAGGTATTACACATATTCATACATATTCACTATATAAGATGCTCATCCATAGAAAAAATAGGATGACCGGCATGGAAAACGTTTTGTGATTTGTTTTCCTCCTCGTTGGGACACTGGCGGGGCATTCGGCCCGTATGCTCTGTCAAGGCTGATGAAGCGGTATAGCATAAGCATTTCTTTTCTCTCATAAACAAGAGCTTAATTTCATCTGCATATAACTAGAAGGCGTAACAAATATCGCCGCTCACATGCTTTTCCAAGTTTAAGGTACACACGCACATAGAACTCAAAAAGTTATTACCTAAACACCATTTGCATTAAATAGTGTGCATTTACTTGTATGTAAACACCAACATTGACATTAAGATGAATTATAATGAAAATAACAATGTAATATGAGCAAGCCTAACTATGGTGTCTTTCTCTCTTGATGTATAGACATTATATATATGTGTGTGTGTTTTGTATGTTTATATATATACAGACGAATAAGTGTGCATACATATTGACATTTGCCGGATATGTTTTAGAATTTCTCTCATAGACTTCATGTTTCATCAGCTGCACTTGGATTAAACGTTTAGCAGCCTTCCGAGGAAAAACGGAGCGCATGAAACGGGGTCCAAACCCGTACTGGCGCTTCCCTCTTCTCGCTTCACTGAATCCTCGTCATCTTTGTCATATAAATGTGTGTGTATATTATATACATACCCATATGTACGTGTGTGTATGTGTAATCCATCAATTTTCCTTTACTTCTATATAAAGAGACGAAAGCCATATAATATAGAATATATATTTCACCTATAGAAAGTTACATTTGGAACAATGAAACTTATCACTAGGGTTCATTTGTTCTAGGTTGGGAAACGCATATGTACATATACATACATACATATATGTGTGTATGTGTGTACAGTCTAATTGTATTACTATTGTTGTGTCATGCAACTAAATATCATCTAATACATTTTCGGTTCTACATATCATCTTTTCGTTTGCTTATGATATACAATACCTACTTGCGTCTCAGTGACATATTTTATTCGTTTCATTTCGTTAAAGGAATTCTGTAATGCAGGCCAGCTACCCAAATGAGTTTAATATAAGATAGTCCAGTGGTTAGCGCACTGGACTCCGGCCCTTATGGTCCCGAGTTCAATTCCCCGTCGCGGCGGTCGTAAAAAATGTCTGCGCTCTGACTGCTGGCTCGAGCCCGAGAAAACGACATGTCGCCTTGAGAAGTCAAACCGCGGTTGATTAGGAAGGGCATCCAATCAGGCAAGGGTGACACTGCCATATAATCCTCAATAGTGAATTGAGAGAGGCCTATGTCCTGCAGTGGAATGAATGGCTGTATATAGAAGAAAAAAAATGTATTTGTGTATATGTGTATCTGGCGGTGGCTCTTTAAAGAAGCGGAAAGACTATCGACTTTGGCATCAGCATCAGTTCCTTAGTAACGCTATGGAATGAGAGCAACGGTCTCGCATCCTCAACAAAGAAGCTTTAGCCATTTACCGAAGGAAGATGCGCGATCTCCACGAATAAGCTCGCACGGAACTGGATAACCTTGAGCAGAGGAACCAGCAACTGACACAAAGGTTCCGTCTCCTGCAAAAGTTCTGCTCTGGTTACAGGGCTTAATTGGAGGCTCTCGGCATTCCTGAGACGAGCAGCTTCTAATAAGGACATTGTCGCCTAATCCATGAGGACTGTGCGACTAAGTGTTTATACTTTTTTGATATACATAAACATGTATACAAGCACAAACAGAAACACATCATATACATAGACACGCATACAGACATAAATATATACACTATATACATATATTTACACTCATACATATATATACACGTGTGCATATACATATATGTGTATATATATATATATATATATATATATATATATATACGGAGTATGTGAATATGTATATGTAATGATAATGATAATGTCTCTTTTACTAAACTTTTTGTAATACTTGGCCATATGTCTGAAAACAAAATCCTGCATTACAGAATTCCTTTGGCGAATAAAATTTGCCATCGAAACGAAAGTAAGTGTTTTATATGAAGGTCAAGCGAAAACATGAAACGTAAAATAGAAAATGCATTTGGTTGATAGGAAGTTACATGACAACGACAGTAATACGATAAGACTGTATATCTATATGTGTGTATGTATATATACATATATGTACATATATATGTATATATATGTTGCATATGTATATGTATATATATGTATATACATATACACATACCTATTGTACACGAACACACATGAATATATATATCCACATATATATCCATATATATATATGGATATATATGTATATTTCTATATATATACATATGTACATAGATACATATATACACACACACCTTTATATGCTTGTACACACATACACACACGTATGTGTGTGTGTGTGTGTGTGTCAAGCATATATACATACATACATACATGTGTACAGGCATATATACATATATACATATATATAGATATATAAACACATTTGTACATTTGTGTGTGCATATAAGATACAATGCTAGAGAACGCATTATTTTTTATATGTGTGTGTGTGTTACTCAAATTAAATGTTTTAATAATGAAAATACAGGTATTACACATATTCCTACATATTCATTATATATGATGCTCATTCATAGAAAAAATAGGATGACCGGCATGGAAAACGTTTTGTGATTTGTTTTCCTCCTCGTTTGGGACACTGGCGGGGCATTCGGCCCGTATGCTCTGTCAAGGCTGATGAAGCGGGATAGCATAAGCATTTCTTTTCTCTCATAAACATGAGCTTAATTTCATCTGCAAATAATTAGAAGACGTGGGAAATATCGCAGCTCACATTCATTTCCAAGTATTAAGGTACACACGCATAGATGCACATAGAACTCAAAAATTTATTACATAAACACCATTTACATTATAAAATGTGTATTTACTTGCATCTAAACACCAACAATAACATTAATATGCACACTTAGAGGTGGCACTGCTTTTACTACCGATATGAAGATGGATTATAATGAAAATAACAATGTAATATGAACAGGCCGAACTATGGTGTCTTTCTCTCTTTATGTATAGACATTATATATGTGTGTGTGTTATAAGTGTGCATACATATTAACATTTGCCGGATATATTTTAGAATTTCTTTAGAATTTCTTTCGATTTTTCTGTAATCTAGAATTTCGTTGCACTTGGACACTAACGTTTAGCAGCCTTCCGAAGAAAAACGGAGCGCATGAAACGGGATCCAAACCTGTACTGGCACTTCCCTCTTCTCGCTTCACTGAATCCTCGTCATCTTCGTCATATAAATGTGTGTGTGTTATATACATACATATATTTACGTGTTTGTGTAAGCCATCAATTTTTTTTTTCTACTTCTACATGAAGAGACGAGGTCATATATTATAAAATATATATTTCACCTAAAGAAAGTTACCATTCAGAACAATGAAACTTATCAATAGGGTTCTATGTTCTAGGTCGGGAAATGCTCATGTATTCACCCACATATACTTTGAGAGAGAGAGAGATATGGTGTGTGCTTGCGTGATTGTGCTACTCATAATCATTTAACTTTACATAAATAATGGTGTTAGTATATACATATATATCACATACTTATTGCTTTGATACTGACTTTTATATTTTGTTATTATTGGCAATATTATCACTACTATTGATTTTTTTATGGTTATGCCTTTTAACATTTCAACTTTTCATAAGCATGAGGATTTCATAATTCATTTGAAAAATACCTTAATATGGCAAACATAAAGGAATGATACATGTATTTAAACATATAATAGTAAAAAAAAAAAAAAAAAAAAAAAAAAAAAATAACGAGAATAGCTATCACAGTACAGTTCCTGAAATGAAGTACAGTCAGATGACCTAACGTCAGAAATTGTTTGTTAATGACACGCCAAGATCCCTGTATCCAGAGCCACAGTTCGGCTACCAGAAAATGCAGGTCAAAGTTGGCATTGACTCTTCATCTTCATAGACATTTCAGCCTTGTGTGCAACAGAAGATGAAACTGATAGTTGCGTGTTCATTGCCGCTTCTGACGGCACCGTAGAAGGTGGATAATACGACATGGTTTCGCTGTAGCTTACAAATACAGACATAGGTGTGCGTGTGTGTATATATATGAATGTGTGTTTGCTTTGAATGTTAATTATGTATGTATATGTGTGTATATGCACACATATACATGAATATATATGTATATATGTGTGTATGTGTTTGTAAATAAATGTATGTATCTATACATACATATATATATATATATATATATATATATATATATATATGTATATATATATTTATATATATATATTATATGTATGTGTATAACGTACATACACATATGTGTGTTCGTGTGTGTGTGTGTGTTGTGTGTGTGTGTGTGTGTGTGTGTGTGTGTGTGTGTTGTGTGTGTGTGTACATTGCACACACAAACACATACACGCACAATATATATAATATATATATATGTATATACATATATATATATATATGTATATTTCTATATATATACATATATATATATATATGCATGTACATATATGTATGTATGCGTGTGTGTCATCTTGTGTCATTTACACATACATCGAATTACATGCCTCTCTAAAACCACGTGCATATCTGGGTATAGTAGATCCATAGTAGTAGGAATAATAATGATAGAAATAGAAAAAACAAATATTTCTCTTATCATAATTTTTATTTCCATCGTTATAACAAGAACCAAATAAAATATAATGATAAATGATGCATGATCTTCACGACAAAGCTACCACGGAGTCGGATGGCCTTGAATAGAGGAACCAGCAACTGACGCGAAGGTTCCGCCTCCTGCAGAAGTTCTGCTCCGGATACAAGGCTCGCTTGGAGGCTTTCGGCGCGCCAGTAACAAACAACTTCTGATCTGAAATCACCCGATTTTATCATTGTAATTTGTAAAATGAACATATTCATTCCACATAGTTTTCCATTATCACGTTTGTCAAATTAAGTTATTCATATTTTGTTTCCAAATTAACTATAAAGAATACTTCCTCGGGTTATTAAGTCCCCATAATCATAAAATATTTTTTTCACTAATTGTGAATGAATATCAAAGTAACTGTAACAGTAAAAACAATAAAAAAAAAAAAAAAAAAAAAAAAAAAAAAAAAAAAAAAAAAAAAAAAAAAAAAAAAAAAAAAAAAAAAAAAAAAAAAAAAAAAAAAAAAAAAAAAAAAAAAAAAAAAAAAAAAAAAAAAAAAAAAAAAAAAAAAAAAAAAAAAAAAAAAAAAAAAAAAAAAAAAAAAAAAAAAAAAAAAAAAAAAAAAAAAAAAAAAAAAAAAAAAAAAAAAAAAAAAAAAAAAAAAAAAAAAAAAAAAAAAAAAAAAAAAAAAAAAAAAAAAAAAAAAAAAAAAAAAAAAAAAAAAAAAAAAAAAAAAAAAAAAAAAAAAAAAAAAAAAAAAAAAAAAAAAAAAAAAAAAAAAAAAAAAAAAAAAAAAAAAAAAAAAAAAAAAAAAAAAAAAAAAAAAAAAAAAAAAAAAAAAAAAAAAAAAAAAAAAAAAAAAAAAAAAAAAAAAAAAAAAAAAAAAAAAAAAAAAAAAAAAAAAAAAAAAAAAAAAAAAAAAAAAAAAAAAAAAAAAAAAAAAAAAAAAAAAAAAAAAAAAAAAAAAAAAAAAAAAAAAAAAAAAAAAAAAAAAAAAAAAAAAAAAAAAAAAAAAAAAAAAAAAAAAAAAAAAAAAAAAAAAAAAAAAAAAAAAAAAAAAAAAAAAAAAAAAAAAAAAAAAAAAAAAAAAAAAAAAAAAAAAAAAAAAAAAAAAAAAAAAAAAAAAAAAAAAAAAAAAAAAAAAAAAAAAAAAAAAAAAAAAAAAAAAAAAAAAAAAAAAAAAAAAAAAAAAAAAAAAAAAAAAAAAAAAAAAAAAAAAAAAAAAAAAAAAAAAAAAAAAAAAAAAAAAAAAAAAAAAAAAAAAAAAAAAAAAAAAAAAAAAAAAAAAAAAAAAAAAAAAAAAAAAAAAAAAAAAAAAAAAAAAAAAAAAAAAAAAAAAAAAAAAAAAAAAAAAAAAAAAAAAAAAAAAAAAAAAAAAAAAAAAAAAAAAAAAAAAAAAAAAAAAAAAAAAAAAAAAAAAAAAAAAAAAAAAAAAAAAAAAAAAAAAAAAAAAAAAAAAAAAAAAAAAAAAAAAAAAAAAAAAAAAAAAAAAAAAAAAAAAAAAAAAAAAAAAAAAAAAAAAAAAAAAAAAAAAAAAAAAAAAAAAAAAAAAAAAAAAAAAAAAAAAAAAAAAAAAAAAAAAAAAAAAAAAAAAAAAAAAAAAAAAAAAAAAAAAAAAAAAAAAAAAAAAAAAAAAAAAAAAAAAAAAAAAAAAAAAAAAAAAAAAAAAAAAAAAAAAAAAAAAAAAAAAAAAAAAAAAAAAAAAAAAAAAAAAAAAAAAAAAAAAAAAAAAAAAAAAAAAAAAAAAAAAAAAAAAAAAAAAAAAAAAAAAAAAAAAAAAAAAAAAAAAAAAAAAAAAAAAAAAAAAAAAAAAAAAAAAAAAAAAAAAAAAAAAAAAAAAAAAAAAAAAAAAAAAAAAAAAAAAAAAAAAAAAAAAAAAAAAAAAAAAAAAAAAAAAAAAAAAAAAAAAAAAAAAAAAAAAAAAAAAAAAAAAAAAAAAAAAAAAAAAAAAAAAAAAAAAAAAAAAAAAAAAAAAAAAAAAAAAAAAAAAAAAAAAAAAAAAAAAAAAAAAAAAAAAAAAAAAAAAAAAAAAAAAAAAAAAAAAAAAAAAAAAAAAAAAAAAAAAAAAAAAAAAAAAAAAAAAAAAAAAAAAAAAAAAAAAAAAAAAAAAAAAAAAAAAAAAAAAAAAAAAAAAAAAAAAAAAAAAAAAAAAAAAAAAAAAAAAAAAAAAAAAAAAAAAAAAAAAAAAAAAAAAAAAAAAAAAAAAAAAAAAAAAAAAAAAAAAAAAAAAAAAAAAAAAAAAAAAAAAAAAAAAAAAAAAAAAAAAAAAAAAAAAAAAAAAAAAAAAAAAAAAAAAAAAAAAAAAAAAAAAAAAAAAAAAAAAAAAAAAAAAAAAAAAAAAAAAAAAAAAAAAAAAAAAAAAAAAAAAAAAAAAAAAAAAAAAAAAAAAAAAAAAAAAAAAAAAAAAAAAAAAAAAAAAAAAAAAAAAAAAAAAAAAAAAAAAAAAAAAAAAAAAAAAAAAAAAAAAAAAAAAAAAAAAAAAAAAAAAAAAAAAAAAAAAAAAAAAAAAAAAAAAAAAAAAAAAAAAAAAAAAAAAAAAAAAAAAAAAAAAAAAAAAAAAAAAAAAAAAAAAAAAAAAAAAAAAAAAAAAAAAAAAAAAAAAAAAAAAAAAAAAAAAAAAAAAAAAAAAAAAAAAAAAAAAAAAAAAAAAAAAAAAAAAAAAAAAAAAAAAAAAAAAAAAAAAAAAAAAAAAAAAAAAAAAAAAAAAAAAAAAAAAAAAAAAAAAAAAAAAAAAAAAAAAAAAAAAAAAAAAAAAAAAAAAAAAAAAAAAAAAAAAAAAAAAAAAAAAAAAAAAAAAAAAAAAAAAAAAAAAAAAAAAAAAAAAAAAAAAAAAAAAAAAAAAAAAAAAAAAAAAAAAAAAAAAAAAAAAAAAAAAAAAAAAAAAAAAAAAAAAAAAAAAAAAAAAAAAAAAAAAAAAAAAAAAAAAAAAAAAAAAAAAAAAAAAAAAAAAAAAAAAAAAAAAAAAAAAAAAAAAAAAAAAAAAAAAAAAAAAAAAAAAAAAAAAAAAAAAAAAAAAAAAAAAAAAAAAAAAAAAAAAAAAAAAAAAAAAAAAAAAAAAAAAAAAAAAAAAAAAAAAAAAAAAAAAAAAAAAAAAAAAAAAAAAAAAAAAAAAAAAAAAAAAAAAAAAAAAAAAAAAAAAAAAAAAAAAAAAAAAAAAAAAAAAAAAAAAAAAAAAAAAAAAAAAAAAAAAAAAAAAAAAAAAAAAAAAAAAAAAAAAAAAAAAAAAAAAAAAAAAAAAAAAAAAAAAAAAAAAAAAAAAAAAAAAAAAAAAAAAAAAAAAAAAAAAAAAAAAAAAAAAAAAAAAAAAAAAAAAAAAAAAAAAAAAAAAAAAAAAAAAAAAAAAAAAAAAAAAAAAAAAAAAAAAAAAAAAAAAAAAAAAAAAAAAAAAAAAAAAAAAAAAAAAAAAAAAAAAAAAAAAAAAAAAAAAAAAAAAAAAAAAAAAAAAAAAAAAAAAAAAAAAAAAAAAAAAAAAAAAAAAAAAAAAAAAAAAAAAAAAAAAAAAAAAAAAAAAAAAAAAAAAAAAAAAAAAAAAAAAAAAAAAAAAAAAAAAAAAAAAAAAAAAAAAAAAAAAAAAAAAAAAAAAAAAAAAAAAAAAAAAAAAAAAAAAAAAAAAAAAAAAAAAAAAAAAAAAAAAAAAAAAAAAAAAAAAAAAAAAAAAAAAAAAAAAAAAAAAAAAAAAAAAAAAAAAAAAAAAAAAAAAAAAAAAAAAAAAAAAAAAAAAAAAAAAAAAAAAAAAAAAAAAAAAAAAAAAAAAAAAAAAAAAAAAAAAAAAAAAAAAAAAAAAAAAAAAAAAAAAAAAAAAAAAAAAAAAAAAAAAAAAAAAAAAAAAAAAAAAAAAAAAAAAAAAAAAAAAAAAAAAAAAAAAAAAAAAAAAAAAAAAAAAAAAAAAAAAAAAAAAAAAAAAAAAAAAAAAAAAAAAAAAAAAAAAAAAAAAAAAAAAAAAAAAAAAAAAAAAAAAAAAAAAAAAAAAAAAAAAAAAAAAAAAAAAAAAAAAAAAAAAAAAAAAAAAAAAAAAAAAAAAAAAAAAAAAAAAAAAAAAAAAAAAAAAAAAAAAAAAAAAAAAAAAAAAAAAAAAAAAAAAAAAAAAAAAAAAAAAAAAAAAAAAAAAAAAAAAAAAAAAAAAAAAAAAAAAAAAAAAAAAAAAAAAAAAAAAAAAAAAAAAAAAAAAAAAAAAAAAAAAAAAAAAAAAAAAAAAAAAAAAAAAAAAAAAAAAAAAAAAAAAAAAAAAAAAAAAAAAAAAAAAAAAAAAAAAAAAAAAAAAAAAAAAAAAAAAAAAAAAAAAAAAAAAAAAAAAAAAAAAAAAAAAAAAAAAAAAAAAAAAAAAAAAAAAAAAAAAAAAAAAAAAAAAAAAAAAAAAAAAAAAAAAAAAAAAAAAAAAAAAAAAAAAAAAAAAAAAAAAAAAAAAAAAAAAAAAAAAAAAAAAAAAAAAAAAAAAAAAAAAAAAAAAAAAAAAAAAAAAAAAAAAAAAAAAAAAAAAAAAAAAAAAAAAAAAAAAAAAAAAAAAAAAAAAAAAAAAAAAAAAAAAAAAAAAAAAAAAAAAAAAAAAAAAAAAAAAAAAAAAAAAAAAAAAAAAAAAAAAAAAAAAAAAAAAAAAAAAAAAAAAAAAAAAAAAAAAAAAAAAAAAAAAAAAAAAAAAAAAAAAAAAAAAAAAAAAAAAAAAAAAAAAAAAAAAAAAAAAAAAAAAAAAAAAAAAAAAAAAAAAAAAAAAAAAAAAAAAAAAAAAAAAAAAAAAAAAAAAAAAAAAAAAAAAAAAAAAAAAAAAAAAAAAAAAAAAAAAAAAAAAAAAAAAAAAAAAAAAAAAAAAAAAAAAAAAAAAAAAAAAAAAAAAAAAAAAAAAAAAAAAAAAAAAAAAAAAAAAAAAAAAAAAAAAAAAAAAAAAAAAAAAAAAAAAAAAAAAAAAAAAAAAAAAAAAAAAAAAAAAAAAAAAAAAAAAAAAAAAAAAAAAAAAAAAAAAAAAAAAAAAAAAAAAAAAAAAAAAAAAAAAAAAAAAAAAAAAAAAAAAAAAAAAAAAAAAAAAAAAAAAAAAAAAAAAAAAAAAAAAAAAAAAAAAAAAAAAAAAAAAAAAAAAAAAAAAAAAAAAAAAAAAAAAAAAAAAAAAAAAAAAAAAAAAAAAAAAAAAAAAAAAAAAAAAAAAAAAAAAAAAAAAAAAAAAAAAAAAAAAAAAAAAAAAAAAAAAAAAAAAAAAAAAAAAAAAAAAAAAAAAAAAAAAAAAAAAAAAAAAAAAAAAAAAAAAAAAAAAAAAAAAAAAAAAAAAAAAAAAAAAAAAAAAAAAAAAAAAAAAAAAAAAAAAAAAAAAAAAAAAAAAAAAAAAAAAAAAAAAAAAAAAAAAAAAAAAAAAAAAAAAAAAAAAAAAAAAAAAAAAAAAAAAAAAAAAAAAAAAAAAAAAAAAAAAAAAAAAAAAAAAAAAAAAAAAAAAAAAAAAAAAAAAAAAAAAAAAAAAAAAAAAAAAAAAAAAAAAAAAAAAAAAAAAAAAAAAAAAAAAAAAAAAAAAAAAAAAAAAAAAAAAAAAAAAAAAAAAAAAAAAAAAAAAAAAAAAAAAAAAAAAAAAAAAAAAAAAAAAAAAAAAAAAAAAAAAAAAAAAAAAAAAAAAAAAAAAAAAAAAAAAAAAAAAAAAAAAAAAAAAAAAAAAAAAAAAAAAAAAAAAAAAAAAAAAAAAAAAAAAAAAAAAAAAAAAAAAAAAAAAAAAAAAAAAAAAAAAAAAAAAAAAAAAAAAAAAAAAAAAAAAAAAAAAAAAAAAAAAAAAAAAAAAAAAAAAAAAAAAAAAAAAAAAAAAAAAAAAAAAAAAAAAAAAAAAAAAAAAAAAAAAAAAAAAAAAAAAAAAAAAAAAAAAAAAAAAAAAAAAAAAAAAAAAAAAAAAAAAAAAAAAAAAAAAAAAAAAAAAAAAAAAAAAAAAAAAAAAAAAAAAAAAAAAAAAAAAAAAAAAAAAAAAAAAAAAAAAAAAAAAAAAAAAAAAAAAAAAAAAAAAAAAAAAAAAAAAAAAAAAAAAAAAAAAAAAAAAAAAAAAAAAAAAAAAAAAAAAAAAAAAAAAAAAAAAAAAAAAAAAAAAAAAAAAAAAAAAAAAAAAAAAAAAAAAAAAAAAAAAAAAAAAAAAAAAAAAAAAAAAAAAAAAAAAAAAAAAAAAAAAAAAAAAAAAAAAAAAAAAAAAAAAAAAAAAAAAAAAAAAAAAAAAAAAAAAAAAAAAAAAAAAAAAAAAAAAAAAAAAAAAAAAAAAAAAAAAAAAAAAAAAAAAAAAAAAAAAAAAAAAAAAAAAAAAAAAAAAAAAAAAAAAAAAAAAAAAAAAAAAAAAAAAAAAAAAAAAAAAAAAAAAAAAAAAAAAAAAAAAAAAAAAAAAAAAAAAAAAAAAAAAAAAAAAAAAAAAAAAAAAAAAAAAAAAAAAAAAAAAAAAAAAAAAAAAAAAAAAAAAAAAAAAAAAAAAAAAAAAAAAAAAAAAAAAAAAAAAAAAAAAAAAAAAAAAAAAAAAAAAAAAAAAAAAAAAAAAAAAAAAAAAAAAAAAAAAAAAAAAAAAAAAAAAAAAAAAAAAAAAAAAAAAAAAAAAAAAAAAAAAAAAAAAAAAAAAAAAAAAAAAAAAAAAAAAAAAAAAAAAAAAAAAAAAAAAAAAAAAAAAAAAAAAAAAAAAAAAAAAAAAAAAAAAAAAAAAAAAAAAAAAAAAAAAAAAAAAAAAAAAAAAAAAAAAAAAAAAAAAAAAAAAAAAAAAAAAAAAAAAAAAAAAAAAAAAAAAAAAAAGGTCCAACTGAGGCTTATAAGAATAGGTGGCAGTAGCCTGTTACTCGTAATACTGATAAGGAACATATCCTTCTGTGGTGCATGACGATGGATATGGCGGTTGCATCCCACTGCTAAACATGCCATCGGGATTGACTGCACCAAAACCCAGCAAAGATGATAAATTCTTAGTTATCTTGCATACTTTGATTGCTAAAGCTGTTTTTTTTTTTCCAATAGGAAAATCTGCCGTGTACGTACCAAGAAATCCCTTGCGAACAGAGATATGTTGCACTGAAAATACTTCCCGAGTTGGATCTTGCTCCTGCAGCGCTCAACTCAGACCACAGTTCGGCTGCCAGATGTTTCAGGTCAAGAGTTGAAGGTTGAGAATGTACTCTTCACCTTCATAAATATTTGAGCTGTGTGCCACAAAATATCAAACTGCCACCTGAGTATTCATCAGCGCTTCCGAAGGCATCTTACGTATCCAGCATGGCGACTTTTGGAGAAGTTCGTTTATTTGTAGGGGATTTGGAAAGGGCAAATAGGATGGCTTAGCATGGTCTTGTTTACTGGCACTTGTTGAAGTCAGTGACGAGGATCCAGTATATAGGACTATTTATACTAGCGAAAAAAAAGAAGAAAGTACTAGTACGGATTTCGCCTCCTTTCAACCTACACTCTTCTTTGTAAACGCATTGCAGAGCTGAACGTTGAAGATGGTAATTCATAATACTTATATAATCCCATATATATATAGAAAGAAAGAGAGAGAAATATGTAGCGACAAACCACTTTTGACGGAGATAATATGATCCAAGAATTGCATTGTGCTTATGTTAGTTTGCTAAATAAACTATATTTTCCCAGTAAATTTTCATATTAGCACATTTACATATTACTATTTCACCAATCCTGTTTTACTTAGTTGAAAATTAAAT
>NC_061831.1:12557591-12565091 GCF_019202785.1 Penaeus chinensis
CAGCAGCGGGATTCTGCACGGGCGTCTGGCTCTGAGGACAACAAACGGGAACGACAATTCCATGTCTTAGTGACAGAAGACATAATGCCATATCTCCGTATCAACACGAACTCGTAATGATTAGGAAACGACTGGAAGCAACGAGTCTGAGATTTGGAATAGAGTGTTAATTGCAACATTCACCTGATAGATTGAAGGCAGTAATGAACTATCGAGATTGTAGGATAAAATATCGAAGAAATTACGAGTTTACGAGTCAAAATGTATGAATGATTCTCCACGAATAATAAGTAGAATTCATTTGCAAGGATGCAGGACAACAGATATTCAAATGAAAATGTAAGTAGATCGATCATACTTAGCATATATATCCTTCAGGGAAATGAGAGTAGTTGCATGCGAAAATGCAGGATTGTTGGGAAATTGATTAAGGGTAGTTGCATGCTAGGATATAGGAATTAATTTTTCTATGCAGATAATTGTTGAAGTCATGCAAACAAATGCAGGAAAGATATTCCTGTGAAATGTTCATTATGAATAAACTGGAATTCAGCATCTTGTTGACTCAGAAATCACCGTGATGCAGATTAACATGAAAACAAATTTAGTACTCACAGGTAGACAGAACTACAGATAATGAGAGTACCAAAGAGAGAAGTTAGACAAACTGCAGGGCATGAGTGAGGCATACGCAGTGAGCGGGAGACAGATGTCAGCTCGCGAGAGCGAGAGCAAATCAGACACTTCACTTCACAGGGTGTTGCAGGTGTTGGAATACTGTGCACTGAGGGAAGAGTGATGTCAGCTCGGCAGGGAAGACTGGCTTCGAGTTTGATGTCGGAAATCCGCAGATATATTGTGAGATGAAGTCTTGCAGTGAAAGAAGTCGTCAAAGGTGGTGCAGTATCTTCGGAGGGCTTCATGTGGTACAGGATCCCAGAGTGCTGTCACCAATATAATGATAACAGGAGAAATTATCCCACTGTCTGTCACCAATGTGATGTTGTGGTGAATTCGTGTTCCTCTGTGATGGCACTGATTTAGCTCTTGGGAGTTGAGTTAGATTTGCCACAGTTTTATAATTTATTGGCACATATGGAGTAAAGAGGACAGGCATGGCAGAGATGCCCATGGATGAGCGAGGCCTCTTGCCACGCCCGCTGTGGCGAGCGGCCTGACTTGACTGATCAGAAATTTCTACGAACAAACATCAGTTTGAAACATTTCATAATGGAAAACATATAAATTCAGATACACATGGTCGCATGACGGTTTCGTGGTGAAGGAACAAGGGTACCTTATATACAGTTCCATGTAAAGGTGTTTACAAGACTAAAAAGCTTCGTGATAAGGAGACACAAATGCTGAGTATTCATAAAACATTAAGGCGTTTGAATATCGATGATAGCAGCAATTACATAGTGATTCAGAATAAGCATTTTCTAACGAACATTTTGAGTATAAACATACATAATTATACACAAAGACATCAGAATAATAGTATGGGAATTATTTACGAGCAATAAGAGTTGAATTAGTATGTTCAAAGGTCACTTCGTCACTGTCACGGCTGTAGACCTGTTGAAGTCGGCTGATGACAGTGGAGTTACTGTAATATAAGAAACACATGACTTTTCTGGTATGTGAGGCGAGAGAGATCACGAGAACAGGTCACTATACCACGGCCTGGCCAGCGACGCAGTCTTTAAAGGAGAGGTCACAAGAAACCTTTATCACCAACAAACGCCTAGCAGCATGTGATGACTTCTTGGCCACATGCATTCCCTTGCCTATGGCCTGATACTCAGCTTCATTTGGATGCTAGCACGCAAGCAAACAGCAGAGGAGCTGTGCTCTAAATGAAAATGAGAAATTTGTTGGTTAGGTATTTTTAATCATATTTATCGCATTCGTTACTTTTCATTTATGGATCTATCTCATATTGTCAAGAGATAGATGTTGTCATTGGTCATTCTGTGCTGTAGACTGTCAGTGGCTGCCCTAGAATCTGTATGTATAACCAGGTGACCTTCCCTCTGGGATGCCTCTGCCTGTAATGACGAGGTGTTGTCTGTTGCCTACATGGATGTTGTGACATCACTTGCTGCAAAGCCGGTGCCTGCAGTGTGGGTTACAGGATCGACTGATCCATCTGCGAAGTAGGTTCTACAACCCGGAGGAGTGATGGTTGTAATACCAACTTGGAATCTACCTTCAGTCTTGGTATGGGGTATTAATTCAAGCTCATGACTGAAAACTCGATCAAGCCCAGTGCATACGGCGGGGGTTCAGGGTGGGGGAGTCATGTTCTTAAAAAGTAGCTGCTCTCTGAGCTGATAGTGTATTAACACCCTGGCTGTATGTGACAGCCAGGAGTTACTTGCAAAGAGCTTGTGATCTTCTTCTAGACGTCTGAGTACTCTTTTTCTTAAGTTTGTGTTCCAGGGTGCCTAGATGGAAAGGAACTGTCAGAGTTAGAAAGTTTGTCTCCATGAGAAGGGGAAGGACCTTTGTCCACCTTGGGGCACCCAGAAAGATCCTGGCAGCTTCATTTTTGACTGTCTCCAGTTTTTCTCTTAGTCTTGGCTTGGAAGTAATCAGGACGACAGAAGCATAGTCCAGACAGCATGTACATACAATAATATTAGTACTTTGTGTCCTGTTATGAGTCTCCCAGTTATTACTCTCATAACAGACATTCTTGTTTTAGTTTGATCAAACAGGTACTAGATCTACTTATGAATGGGGAGGCTCTGGTCGACCCATACCCCAAGGTATTGGAGGACCTGAACCCACTCTAGGTTTATTCCCTGAACAATCAGAGCCATGGCTTTTGATTTGGCTGCAGTGATCTTTAGTTCTGTCCTATAACACTCCTCAGGCACAAAAATTTGCTAGCTCTGGGCTCTTCTCAGGCAGTGTCTCAGACAGTGGAGATGATCACAAGATCGTCTGCATAAGAGACAATCTTGCACCCTGTGGTGTTCCATTTTCTAGTGGTATGTGTTGTGATTGGTGACCTTGAAATGTGACTTTTGCCGCTTTGTTCCTGAAATAGTCACCTATCCAGGCCAAGAGCTTTCCTCTGATACCCTTCTGGATCCAAATCTCCTAAATAGCAAGAGGACTTGCTAGTTCAAAAGCCTCCAGATCCAGGAATACTACCACAGATGTGGCAGTGCTGGTTGTGTTTAAGAGTATGGTTATGCTGTGCTCATGCCCCTTGTAAACCCACGGAGGTGTTCATCTGTGGGTCCCAGTTTAGTGCCATCCTTTAGGCCATCTTGTCTAGGATCTCTCCCTTGACATGTGTTGGCTCTTAGGTGTTAGGAAGAACATTCACAGGGAATGTCTCAAGCACACTGGCTATGTGATAGCCTGCCACATCTGATCTCCTGCAGGGAGCCAGGATGGGGTGATGTGCACTGAAGTTTCCTCCTCTGATCACTCGGTCAGTAGTACAGCAGCACAGACCTCATTCATGTTTATGTTCCTACAGCCTGGCCTGCTGTACATATTGTACAGCTTAAGGGGGCCCCCAACCAGGTGGAAAAGATTTGACATCATCTCCACAGTGCGGTGCACCGGTCATTGTGGAGCAGGGGATTGTTACTATGACCAGGATGATCAGGCCTCTGGTGCCAGCTGTGCTTGACAACATAAAGACATGATACCCTGAGAAGCGAATAGTACCCTATGTTAGTGTTTCCCGAGGCATAACAGTGTTACTATATTTGATTGCACAGTTGAGTGGAGAATGACATATTTTTTTTATTAAAGCCATTACTATTCCACAGTAATATGCTCAGATTGTGTGCCATAATGTTACATCTGTGTTGTTAATGATGTTGACATATTCGGCTTCAGAGTCAGATTCCCCAGCAATGGTGGTATCTGACATGTCAGAGTCTGACAGCTCTACTGTGAAGTCTTTACTGAATGATTCATCTGTTACAGTTTCTTGTCAGGCTAGATAAGGGTCTTCAGCAAGGTGGAGAACCTTTGGTAGGTCTGACTTTTGGGTTGGCTTTTCCCTTTTTAGGCTTTTCCTGTGTGTTCTAGGCCTCTGCTGGCTTTAACTGGATAAGCTCAGCCTGTTCTGGCTGTGACTGTACAGTTTCAGCCTGCTTTGGCCTGTGAGGGCTCAGCCAAGGTTGGAGCAGAGAGGTGAGTCTCGCCCTGTGGTGGGGTAGGATCTGGTCTGGCTGTGTCCAGCTTCCTCCCTTTCAGGGGTCTAAAGTCTGGGTCATCGGGTCATGGCGAACCTGAAAGACTTCTCCGACTCCTCAAATTTGTTACTACTGCAGTGACTACACTAGTTAACAGGAAAGTCATATATTCCTCGTCAAAGAGGAATTGGTCAGCTCTTGGGGAGGATTTTGCACCTTTATTTTTGAACATTTATTTCTCTGGATCATTTTGGCACACTTGCAAGGGCCATAGCTCGTTTTTGTTGGAGGTATCCGGCGTCGGCTAGGGATATGCGTCCTTCCTCTTAGGAGGTCAGGGAGCCCATTCCCTTTTGTTGTCCCAAGACATGGGTGCCTGGGGGAGCAGAAACAAAATCTGGCCGCCTCCT
Source organism: Penaeus chinensis (assembly GCF_019202785.1). Lineage (NCBI taxonomy): Eukaryota > Metazoa > Arthropoda > Malacostraca > Decapoda > Penaeidae > Penaeus > Penaeus chinensis. Next base: position 12,562,171 of record NC_061831.1, read on the forward strand.
TCCTGACAAAGCAAGCTAGTCTCTAGGCATGATGCCTCTTCGCACAGTTGGGACATTTGGCTGGTGTGTTCCATTAGCCTAAGTGTGCATCACATTTGGGTTTGGCCTTGCAGCTCGCCTGGTGGTGGCCATATTTTGAGCACATGTAGCAGCGAAGTGGTTCAGGTACATAGGGTCTTGGGCTGCAGTTAACCAAATTAAGGATGGTGATGTGGGCTCCCTTCAAGATCATCAGGACTTGCCTGACAACTGGATTTGCGTCTGCATCTCCAATGCTCTGACCAATTGGCAGGCATTGTCGAAGCCTTCAGCCATTAGACAAACATCTCCTTGTTGGGGGGGGGGGGGGGCGTTTGAGGGGAAGGAAGTGCTTAGCACTTCCTTCACCCTCACACGCCCCCCCCCCCCCCCAATAAGGAGAAGTTTGTCTAATGGCTACAGGGGTGGTGAGAGGGTACACCCAGCCACTTTCCATTGTGACCGGCACTCACGAGACCTGTGTGAGGCCAACAATTCGGTGACTTGACAGGGCCAGGTTCAGGACTACCTCTCCATTGCGCACAAGGGTGCCATGCACGGCAAACATGTGAGTAGGTCAAAACCCCTAGGGAGAGACCACGCAGGATGCCGTCCTACCTACTGGATAAGCATCTTTGGTAGTAACCATCTCTCCAGTGTGCCAGCCACCCAAAGACTGGCTCACCTGAGAGAGGGAGCTCAAGATCCTGCACCATGTCAAGGCGGCTCCTGTTTCAGGATATAGCTCTGTTAGTAACGAGCAGCATAAATATATGGTGAGGAGAGATCGTCTCTTTACATGAAGTCGAGGAAACATTGCCTGGGCAGGAGCATATTTGTCGATATACCAACTCCCAAGGCTACGTTTGATCGCGAGTGGTATTTTAATTATTGGTGATTTGGCCAACCTAAGACACGGTCACACGAGCGCTTTTTCAACTACCCGTTTGTGATATGATCCATCATTCAATGTTACCCTGTGTGCGAATTCCCAACTTGATGGTCACAAGGGGGGAATCAAACCCATTGCCTATCCGCTGGATTTCAGCGACAGAAACGGCGTCTACAGTTGCCCTCGCGGCCCTCCTTGCAAGTCATCTTCTGTAAAAGTGGAAGCTTAACAATTGCTAAAACGACGTATGTGCGTTCGTTCGTGGTTGGATAAAGGAAATAGTAAAAATGCATATCATAATTGCTTTATTGTAGGGAGAACGGGAGTTAATCATAAGCACAAGGAATACTTGACCTGATTTTATCTGTTGGTCAGATAGATCGTCTCACAGCAAGCGTCCGTGCGTCTATTCTTCTTCGGTGCCAGTGACATCTAACAGGCGTTATGAAAAATGAAAGAAAATGGAAGACCTGTACTAAAACCAAAACCTTTGTCACGTGGAATCGCTTTTCATTATCATTATCTTTACAATTCCTCGTTCTGCTTTCTTGACATCTTGACTCTCCTTGCGTTCTTGTAAAGAGAAATGATGTCATCGCTATTAGTGTTATAGCAGTAGTAGCAGACGTGGCGATAATAGCTGTAGTAATATCAAAATCGCTATCAGTGTTTGACCCGAAACCGACATTCGTGGTAACGGTTTCGGAAGTAATGACGTTAACACTATTAGTAATAACAATTATAGTGTCAATTACAATCATAATAATAGGGATGATTATAATGATAATGATGTTGATAACACTAGTAATGAATAATAATGATCTTAATTCTCATAACAACGATTATAATAATAATGGTAATGTTAATAACAACGAAAATAATGATAGCTATGAGAAAGATAATAATAAGAACATTGATATAAATAATAACAATAATGATTATAATCATAATATGATAATAATCATAACATTAATAATGATACCAATTATGGAGATGATGATGATGGTAATGACAATAATAATGATAATGATAACTATTATTATTATCATTATTATTACTGAAAGATGAAATAATGCAATGCCGCATTGATTTAGATATATAACAATCCTCCCTGACCAAGCCTCGAACCTAGGTCACTCCGGGTATGATGATGATAATGATAATGATATAGATAATCAAAATAATAATAATGATAATGATAATAAAGACAATGATGATGATGATGAAGTTAGTATGAAAATAATAGTGATAATGATAATGACAATAATAGTGATAATATGAATAGGACTAGGATTTAAAATATTATAGCAATAGTAGTAATGATAGATAGTGATGACAATAATAATAAAAATAATAATAATAATTACATTAATAGTAATAATGATAATAACAAAATAATAATAATAATAATAATAATAATAATAATAATAATAATAATAATAATAATAATAATAACATTGATAATAATATTAGTAATCATATTGATAATGATAATAATACTGACAAAAACAATAACAATGATAACAACAAGAACAACGACAGCAGTAACGATAATGATAATAATAATAGTAATAATAATGACGGTGATAGTATGATAATGATGATAAAAATGATGATAATGTAATGCTAATGTTAATCTTAATGATAATGAGATGATAATAATAATAATAATGGTGATGGTGATGATGATGATTATGATGATAATAATACTGATAATGGAAATAGGGATAGTAATAATGATAATGATAATAATGTTAACACTGATGATAACGACAATAATAATGATAATAATGATAATTATTATTATTAGTAGTAACATTGTTATTATTATTAGGATGATGATGATAAGGGTAATAATGATAATGATAATGATAATGATAATTATGATGATAATAATGATACTAATGATAATGATAATGATAATGATAATGATAATTATGATGATAATAATGATACTAATGATGATGATAATAATAATGATAATAATGATAATAATAATAATAATAATGAT
>NC_061831.1:12575091-12587591 GCF_019202785.1 Penaeus chinensis
TAATAACAGTGGTAATAATGATGATAATACAAATAATAATAATAGTAATATAATTATAATAATGATGATAAGGATAATTAAGATTATGATAATTACAATAAAAATATATATTATTATTATTGTTATTATTATTATTATCATAATCATCATCATAATTAGAACATAGATAATAATGACAATAATAAAGATATTGCTAATAATATTAATTATAATAATAACAGTGATAGCTATAGTAGTAATTAAAAAATAACAGTAATACTAATAGCAATAACAATAGCCAATAACAGCAACAATAATTATGGTAATGACAATGAGAACAACGATGATACTGATAATAATAACAGTAACAATACTGATAATTTCACCAAGGTGTAGCCACACGCTCGGCCCCCCTCTCTCTCCCCTCACTCCCCTCCCACCCCCACCCCCCCAACCCATCATCTGTAGAAGCCTCGCTGGGCGTCCTTCAGAAATCCCTTCAGAAACGCCTAAAGCAACCTGCATATGGCTTATGGATGTAGGTTTTCTGCTTCTGAACCACGTGCACTCTCATCTTAACATCCAGCGTAACTGGCGGGTTAGCCTGTATAGTACGGATGGCTGGATACACATATATCTATATACTTATGTACTTAAAGCTACTGGTATTAATATGTGTTAATGTATGTCTTTTATGAATACGTAAATATACAGTCTCAAATGTGCGAGCCTGTGTGTTTGTGAGTGTGCATGTCTGCTTGCGTCTGTGTGCATGTATGCAGATATATACAGACACACACACAACTGGGTATATGGGAGTGGAGTATGATATTATCTACATAAATTCTGCTAGTATTTTAGGCATCCCTTGTTGAATATGTTGGTTTTAATTTGCTGAAATGAACCACGAAGACATTTTGTAGAAGCATTCATTCCGTTTCAACTATTCTGACGTGTGCCAAATTCACATTTTCTCCCACTAATACAAAACAGAAACCCTTTGCTATTGGGATCAAAATCCTACACTCACATTAATACTTCTCTCTTTGATAAATTAGATCTTACATGCATGAAAAAATAAAGATTCTTCCTTTTTTCTAATTGGAAAAGAGGACACATGTTACTGTATTACTAAGTATATTGGCACTTCAACATGGTTTCGTATTAAAAGACACTGTATGTACTTTATTTAAATGCGTTTTTATATTTGCGACAGCATAGAAAATAACAATATTAATGATGATAATGAAATACATAACAATATGATCATGATTTGTCTTACTACTACTAACATTTACTGATTGTGTGCGGTGTGGTGCAGCGGTAGCGATCTCGTCTAGCAATCTTGCTGACCTGCGTTCAACGTTCAACCTATGATTGAATACTAACTAAAATAATGGTTACAATAATGATTATCTAAGTGAGTGATGAGCAATATTGATTAAAATTAAATAAATATTGGGCATTTACATTATTTAATAGTATTGTCATTTGCGCCGATTCAACTATCAAACTTCATCTCAGTTCATACAAAGTATCGTCCAGAGGTCCTGCAAAGTATTCATAGTATTTTTCATACGTGTCGTGGCACCAATCGCTCTGCACGGTCAGGAGTTCCAGTTTTTTGCAAAGCTGATCGTTTTCCTGTTGCAAGTGTTGTAACTGCTTTTCCTTCTTGGAGGTTGTCGCCCGCTGCCTCTTCCGGTACAGGGCAGACGCCTCGTTGTTGAGTTCGCGGTTCCGCTCCTTCTGGAGGCGCTCGTCTGCAAGGTACTTTCTCGTGTGTCTGTGCCGGTATCCCTTTCTGCCGGAACAGGGCGAAGTGGCACCCAAGGAGTTTCGCGAGTCCCGAAGGCGTTGGTCGGAATCCAGCGACAGAGGGCCATCGGACAGGTCAAGACCTCCAGCTGCTTCTTCTCCCAAAACATCACACAAACTCTGAAAAGAAAAGGCAACGTGTAACAGCGACTTTCATCAATAAATTTGACCACAATTCATCTTCCTCACAACATTTCATGAAATAAACAAAATAATGATAATAATAATAAATGAATAAATAAATAGACATGCGAACCAAACTTGCCGAATAATCCTGATCACTGTGAGACACGCCTGATGAGAAACATGTTACGTTGTTTCCGCTGAAGTCCAGACAAGCATCCAGGTCATCGTGGGAGTCGTCAGGGCATAGACTTGCTGCTCCAAAGTCCAGGTCTAAAGACCGCCTGACGTCTAGGTCTTCCCCGAAACTGGGTCTAAATCTCTCTGAAAGAATAGAGTCCACGTATTCCTCAAGATCCTGATTCCCTCTTGGCGCGACACCGTCGAAGCAGGAAGCGTCTGTCGACTCGTAGTAAGCCATGTTGAAGCGCCTCAGTTTGCGTAATTTGCCTATTTTCCTTCATGCGGGATTGGTTCGGATGACTGCAGCTTTTCATGGCCGAGTAGGCAGTGAGCGAAACAATGAATGCAGATTTGCTGAAAGCCGGAATATATACGCCGGGGATTTTAGACGGGAAAAGAACCAGTCCTAGCTATAGCGCCGATTCGAATGTCTAAAACGTTTGTAGGAAAATCGTAGTTACAGGTTGATGCAACACAGAGCGAGGATTGAGGTATTCTCTCAGCAGCATGTATTGTGCGTGTATGTTTATGTATGTGCGTGTATATGTATGTATATACATATATATTCAGTTTATATATGTATATATACGCATGCATACATTTACTTAAATATATGAGTGTGATATACATACATATGGACATATATATACATATATGGATATATATACATATATACAAATGTGTGTGTGTGTTTAGGCATATATATATACATATTTAATATATATAAATATGTATATATATATATTTGTTTATGCATATATATTATATGTGTGTGTATATATATATGTGTGTGTGTGTGTGTGTGTGAAAAGAGAGAGAGAGAAAAAAATATATACGTATGTGTGTATATGTGTGTATATGTATATATATATATATATACATATACATATGAAAATATATATATATATATCTGTATATATATACGTATGTTTATATGTATATATATACACAATTGTTGGTATATGTGTGTATATATATGTATACATACATATTTATATATTTATATACGTGTGTATACATATGTGTGCGTGTGTGTGTATTTATGTATATATGAATACATACATATGTATATATATACATATATGTTTCTCTACACACACACACATATATGTATATATACATACATACATACACACACACATATATGTATATATATATATATATATATATATATGGCTGTGTGTGTGTGAGTGTGTGTATTTATGTATATATGACTACATGCATAAGTACTTTTCTACATATATATGTGAGTGTGTGTGTGTAGACACATATATATGTTTATATGTACTTATGCATGTAGTCATATATACATAAATACAGACAGCCACACATATGTACACACACACATGCAAACATACACACACACACACACATATGTGTGTATATGTATATATGAAGTATATACATATATGTAATATATGTCTATATATATACATATATACATATATATACATATATACATATATAATATATATATATATATATATGTGTGTGTGTGTGTGTGTGTTTCTGGTTATCTATATATATATGTATATGTATGTGTGTGTGTGTGTATATATGTATACATATGTATGTTTATATACATATGTTTGTATCTATAAATATATACATGTGGTTTTGCGTGTGTGTGTATATGTGTATATATATATATATGTGCGTGTGTGTGTGTGTGTGTGTGTGTTTGCGTGTGTGTGCGTGTGTGTGTGTACATAAATGGATATATATTTATAAGTATATATATATATATATGTGTGTGTTTGTACATATATTAGTCAACTTATGATATTTCTACACCATTTTTCCATGACCATTTCTTTCATTATCAACATTATCATTTTAGTACTATAATTATCATTATCACCATTGCAGTTACTGACATCCCTAAAACACACTTCAGCATCAATATCACTATGCATATATTTGTACGTTTCTCATTATTGTTTTATCATCTTTATGATATTCTTTATTATCATTCTTACCAATTATCATTATCACATACTTCAGTGGCATTATTCTCATGACTGACATAGTAACATCAAGTTAGATATACAAAACAAAGACATTTTATTACTTCATTTAACGGACACTTTTAACATACCTTATTATATATAAACACCAAATATGTGTATAATTTTAGTACCTCTAACCACTGTCAATATCTGCATGAAATTTCATCAGCCTGCATTCATTCAACATAATGCACTGATATCTGCGTAAAAACGTTTAGAATGAAAATGTAAACAGAACCATACAGAGCCTTTCGACAAACGGAAACTGTACGAGTATGAACTCTGTACTGTATTCTTAAGGCATTATTCATCTCCTCACTTCATATATTCACAAACGTGCACACTTGCACACACACACGCACACACACACACATACACACACATCCACACCTACATACACACACACACATACATGCACACATACACGCATACACACACAAAAAGAAACAAACACACATACACGTAACCGCATAGACAGACATATACTGATAGATATGACGTGGCTCTAGAGTCTAGACTCATATATGCATAAATACTGTTGTACACATTTTCTAGTATTTTGTGCCTGAGGTGGATTTTAACAGCTGCTCAGGGTATGGTCGTGGCGGAAGAACTGTAATGTAACATAAGGGTTATATTCCCGTGATAGGCACAGCCACTCTGTCCTCTAATATTCCTAATTTTCCGTCAGAAGATACTGTAATCTCCTATAACTAATAATAGTAGTGATGATGGTGTTAATAAAGTTAATAATGATAAGGTTGATGATGTTGATAAAGATAATAATGATGATAACAAGAATGATGATAATAATGATGATAACAAGAATGATGATAATAATGATGATAACAAGAATGATGATAATAATGATGATAACAAGAATGATGATAATAATGATGATAACAAGAATGATGATAATAATGATGATAACAAGAATGATGATAATAATGATGATAACAAGAATGATGATAATGATGATGATAACAAGAATGATGATAATAATGATGATAACAAGAATGATGATAATAATGATGATAACAAGAATGGTGATAATAATGATGATAACAAAAATAATGATAATAGTGTAGTGTTGCTAGTCGCCACGCTATTTCTCGCGACGACGGGCATCCTGGATGTGGTCATGTATTTATAAATAATCATCAATTATAATTACGAGTTCTTTTCTTTGTTCAGGTTTTATGATTTAGTTTTAAATTTATACAATATATTTTTGTTGTTGTTATTGTTGTTGTTGTTTTATTATTTGAGTTTGATATTGTTTTTTAAAGTGAGTTTTCATTTTACTTTTATCTTTTTTTTTTTTTCTTTTTTTTCCTAATTCAATTTTTAACGTAATTCTTAAAGACGGTTTTAACTTTATTTGTTAATGCTTCACTGTGGTAAGGATTTACTGTTCGACGGAGGGGAGTAATGCTGGCACAAACCCACGCCAATATGAGCTCCTTTAGCCACGCTACCACCTCATGGGGCTTATACCAGGGGATAAGATAATCTACTTTATTTGCATAAGGCGCCCCTGGTCATAATTGAATTTTGATACGCCACAATAGCAATAATAATGATTATGATGATGATGATGGTGATGATGATGATGATGATGATGATGATGATGGTGATGGCGATGATGAGTGTGATGATGATGATGATGATACAGTAATGATAACAATACAGATGAGGGTGATGATGACAATCAGGATAATGATGATAACAATAACAACACTAACAATTATGAGGATAATAATCTAATAATTATGATGATAATTGTGATGATGAGGATAATAAAGATTATGATAATTCTAATAATAATATATGTTATTATTATTGTTATTATTATTATTATTATCATAATCGTCATCATAATTAGAACATAGATAATAATGACAATAATAAAGATATTGCTAATAATATTAATTATAATAATAACAATGATAGCAATAGTAGTAATCATAAAAAATAACAGTAATATTAATAGCAATAACGATAGCCAATAACATCAACAATAATTATGGTAATGCCAATGAGAACAACGATGATACTGATAATGATAACAGTAACAATACTGATAATTTCACCAAGGTGTAGCCACACGCTCGGCCCCCCTCTCTCCCCTCACTCCCCTCCCACCCCCACCCCCCCAACCCATCATCTGTAGAAGCCTCACTGGGCGTCCTTCAGAAACCCCTTCAGAAACGCCTAAAGCAACCTGCATATGGCTTATGGATGTAGTTTTTCTGCTTCTGAACCACGTGTACTCTCATCTTAACATCCAGCGTAACTGGCGGGTTAGCCTGTATAGTACGGATGGCTGGATACACATATATCTATATACTTATGTACTTAAAGCTACTGGTATTAATATGTGTTAATGTATGCCTTATATGCATACGAAAATATACAGTCTCAAATGTGCGAGCCTGTGTGTATGTGAGTGTGCATGTGTGTGTTGATATAAACAGACACACACACACCTGGGTATATGAGAGTGGAGTATGATATTATCTACATAAATTCTGCCAGTATTTCAGGTATCCTTTGTTGAATATGTTGGTTTTAATTTGCTGAAATGAACCACGAAGACATTTTGTAGAAGCATTCATTCCGTTTCAACTAATCTGACGCGTGCCAAATTCACATTTTCTCCCACAAATACAAAACAGAAACCCTTTGCTATTGGGATCAAAATCCTACACTTACATTAATACTTCTCTTCTCCTTGATAAATTAGATCTTAAATGCATGAAAGATAAAGATTCTTCCTTGTTACTGTATTAATAAGTATATTGGCACTTCAACATGGTTTCCTATTAAAAGACACTGTATGTACTTTATCTAAATGCGTTTTTATATTTGCGACAGCGTAGAAAATAACAATATTAATGATGATAATGAAATACATAACAATATGATCATGATTTGTCTTACTACTACTAACATTTACTGATTGTGTGCGGTGTGGTGCAGCGGTAGCGATCTCGTCTAGCAATCTTGCTGACCTGCGTTCAACGTTCAACCTATGATTGAATACTAACTAAAATAATGATAACAATAATGATTATCTAAGTGAATGATATGAGCAATGTTGATAAAATTAAATAAATATTGGGCATTTACATTATTCTATGGTATTGTAATTTGCGCTGATTCAACTATCAAACTTCATCTCAGTTCATACAAAGTATCGTCCAGAGGTCCTGTAAAGTATTCATTGTATTTCTCATACGTGTCGTGGCACCAATCGCTCTGCACGGTCAGGAGTTCCAGTTTTTTGCAAAGCTGATCGTTTTCCTGTTGCAAGTGTTGTAACTGCTTTTCCTTCTTGGAGGTCGTCGCCCGCTGCCTCTCGCGGTACAGGACAGACGCCTCGTTGTTGAGTTCGCGGTCCCGCTCCTTCCGGAGGCGCTCGTCTCTAAGATACTTTCTCGTGTGTCTGTGCCGGTATCCCTTTCTGCCGGAACAGGGCGAAGTGGCACCCAAGGAGTTTCGCGAGTCCCGAAGGCGTTGGTCGGAATCCAACGACAGAGGTCCATCGAACAGGTTAAGACCTCCACCTGCTTCTTCAAACAAACTCTGAAAAGAAAAGGCAACGTGTAACAGCGATTTTCATCGATAAATTTGACCACAATTCATCATCCTCACGTTTCATGAAATAAACCCAAACTTTGATAATAATAATAAATAAACAAGCGAACCAAACTTACCGAATAATCCTGGTCATTGTAAGAAATGTTCGATGAGAAATCTGCTAAGTTGTTTCCGCTGAAGTCCAGGCAAGCATCCAGGTCATCGTGGGAGTAGTCAGGGCATAGACTTGCTGCTCCTAAGTCCAGGTCTAAAGACCGCCTGACGTCTAGGTCATCCCCGAAACTGGGTCTGAATGTCCCTGGAAGAATAGAGTCCACATATTCCTCAAGATCCTGATTCCCTCCTAGCGCGACACCGCCGAAGCAGGAAGCGTCTGTGGACTCGTAGTAAGCCATGATGGAGCACCCGAAGATTTGTAGACTGTATGTAGATGCTTAGTTATTCTCTTTAATATGGGTAGGCTAGTCAAGTGCAGCCAAGAGAACAAGTGAAGAACACTCAGAGAACGCAGGTATATATGTCGAGAATTGCAGACAAGAAAAATACCTGTTCACTATTCATTTAGAACCACAAACGTTTGCGAATATAAGCTGTTGTTTCTGGTTCACCATGGATGACGCAATATTCCAGCAAATATTTAGTTATCATTTTTATGATTATCATCAACATTACCATCTTTATCATTGCTATCAAAATGTTCTACCTTATCATTATCATTTCCTCTCTACCACTAATTATCATATTACCCTTAGCGGCTTGAGATAGGCTCAGAGGAAGAGAATGGATGCTGTTTCATAACACGCTTCTTACCTGATGCTTATCATTGTTATCGAAGTAATTATAATTATAATTATTGACATTACTGTCATTAAGGCATTTTTTATTGTTCATATGAACGCCAGTGGTAGTAGTAGTAGTAGTTATAGTAGTATTTTCTTGGTTATCTTCTGTGGTATTATCATCATCATCATCACCATTATCATCCTCACAATCATCATTGCCATCATTTTATTATCATTGTTACTAATACCATCATTCTACTATTATCATTATTATTATTATTAGTAGTAGTAGTAATAATATTGTTATTATAATTATGATCATTAATATCAATGTTATACTGTCTATCTTCATTATTTTTAATTTCTATTACTATTATTTTAGCACTATCATCATTATCATTATCATTACTATAATCATTATCATTGTTGTTGCTATTATTATTATTATTATTATTATCATTATTATCATGATTATTATTATTATCATTATTATTATTATTATCAATACCATCATCATTTTCAATATAATTATTATCATCATCATTTTAGTTATTATTATTATCATTATCATTATTATCATTGTTACTATCATCATCATTACCATTACAGCCATCATTATTGTTATTGTTATTACTATCAATATTACTTTTCATCATTGCTATATCATTGTTATCATCATTATCAATGTCTACCGCATATTTCATCAGACGCTGTCCAATGAGACCTACGTTCAGCTCTTGGGATAATCAACGTGTCGTGCGAAGGAAAAGAGGGTTAAAAGGATGTTTACGATAAAACGAATTAGTAGCATATCATCATTTCTGTTGTATTTGCTTCTGTTGGTGCTGACGGTATTGCCTTTTGCCATTAATATTATGATTATTTTTTTCTCATTCATTCTAATCATTACTACTACTACCACTCAAGGTGATAGTTACTGTTACTACTAACATCATGAAAATTGCTATCATTTTAAATATTATCAGTTATCAATCACCATAGTCAATATCATATCACAATAATCATACAAAAAGTTAATATTTTCATCAAAATTATCACTTTCGCCTTTAATAGGACCTTACTCACAATTAGTAGCATCATCGTGTGTGTGTGTGTGTGTGTGTGTGTGTGTGTGTGTGTGCACATATGCATATCTAGTATATGCATATACATGTATATATGCATATGTATATAAATAGATAGACAGATAATAATATATAAGAGTGGAGGGAATTTGACGTCCTCTAAGCATACACTATAAGATTGATACTTGTCGAGTTCATGGTATAACTCTGGACATGTTTTTTTTTTTTTTTTTTTTTCGTTTTTAATAACGTCATTGTTCGTAATTTAATAAGGCTGAATGTAGGCTGATGAAATACATTACATTGTGTGTGTGTGTGTGTGTTTGTGTGTGTGTTTGTGTGTGTGTGTGTGTGTGTGTGTGTGTGTGTACATAAACATATGCATGTATATGTGTATGTGTGTATATATATGTGTGTGTGTGTGTGTGTGAGTGTGTGTGTGTGTGTGTGTGTGTGTGTATGTGTACATAAACATATGTATGTATATGTGTATATGTGTATATATATATGTGTGTGTGTGTGTGTGTGTGTGTGTGTGTGTGTGTGTGTGTGTATGTGTGCGTGCGTGTGTGTTTATATATATAAATATATATATATATATATATATATATATATATTATATATATAAATATATATATATATTATATATATAGATATATATATACAGATACATATACATATGTGTGTATGTATATACACACATACACATATTTACATATATATATATATATATATATATATATATATATATATTTATATATATGTGTGTGTGTGTGTGTGTGTATGTGTGTCAGTATTTACATCATTCACACATACTAATGCAAATACTGATGTATTTATAGATACGGATTAATATATATAGCTCTATGTGGCAATTATATGCACTGTACACATGGATTGGTTGATGCATGCACACATGCGTATGTACACACTTAAATGCGTGTCTGTATGTGTTGTGTGTGTATTACACTCACAATATTTCGCTTTTTTTATTCTAAACGCCCACTTATTCATTTAATCAAACACATTATTCGTAATTGTTTTTGAAAACAAGAATTTACTACTGCAATGATATATAATTGTATCACCAGTTAGGATATCATTTTCCAGAGCTTGCAGTACTTATTCTATTATATAACAAAATATATTACACACACATAGATATACATACATACATACAAACATAAATAAATATATATATATATATACATATATATATATATAGTATACATATATGTATGAAATATATATAATATATATATATATTATGTAATATGCATATATATATAATATATATATGTATTAATATTATATATATAGATAGATAGATAGATAGATAGATATAGATATATATATGCATTAAGGGTAAAAATAACAAAATTCATGATGAGGATTTTACCATTCATTTTCCTAAAAAAATATGATAATTATGATAATGATCATGATGATAATAATAATGATAATAATAATGATGACTGCTATAACTATGATTGCTATTACTATTAATAATGATACGATTAACTGCTGTGCTGAAATAAATACAATAACAATACTGAAATAATTGATCGTGTAAATGTAGCACGTTACAATAAATTATAGTACGGAGTTATAACTAAGTTATCGAAATTCATCTCAGCTCATACAAAGTATCGTCTATAGGTCCTGCAAAGTATTCATTGTATTTCTCATACGTGTCGTGGCACCAATCGCTCTGCACGGTCAGGAGTTCCAGTTTTTTGCAAAGCTGATCGTTTTCCTGTTGCAAGTGTTGTAACTGCTTTTCCTTCTTGGAGGTCGTCGCCCGCTGCCTCTCGCGGTACAGGACAGACGCCTCGTTGTTGAGTTCGCGGTCCCGCTCCTTCCGGAGGCGCTCGTCTCTAAGATACTTTCTCGTGTGTCTGTGCCGGTATCCCTTTCTGCCGGAACAGGGCGAAGTGGCACCCAAGGAGTTTCGCGAGTCCCGAAGGCGTTGGTCGGAATCCAGCGACAGAGGGCCATCGAACAGGTCAAGACCTCCAGCTGCTTCCTCTCCCAAAACATCACACAAACTCTGAAAAGAAAAGGCAACATGTAAGAGCGACTTTCATCGATAACTTTTAACACAATTCATCTTCCTCAAAATAATTAATGAAATAAACTGAATCAACAAACAGATGAACCAAACTTACCGAATAACCCTGGTCATTGTAGGCCACGCCCGATGAGAAACTTGCTACTTTGTTTCCGCTGAAGTCCAGGCAAGCATCCAGGTCATCGTGGGAGTCGTCAGGCCATAGACTTGTTGCTCCCAAGTCCAGGTTCAAAGACTGCCTTGTGTCCAGCATTTCCCCGAAACTGGGTCTGAATGTCCCTGGAAGAATAGAGTCCACGTATCCCTGAAGATCCTGATTCCCTCCTAACGTGACGCCGCCGAAGCAGGAAGCGTCTCTTGACGCATAGTTAGCCATGTTGACTTGTACCCAGATATTGAGTTGCAAAATTGTCTCCGATATAAGTAAGGGAAGGCAAGTGCACCCTCTCGAAACCAAAAGAGCAAGTGAAGTATTGTTCAGTGAACGCAAATATATATGTCGTGAATTATGGACATCAAAAATACCCGTTTCATGCTCAAAGTATTCAGACAGAAACATAAACGTTTACGAATATGACCTGTTGGACCAGACTCACTAACAATAGAGATTCAGTATTCTAGCAGGCAGTTTATTATTATCACTACTACTACTAATAAAAAGTAAAATACATTATCATCCATATTGATTTCGTTATTATTATTACCGTGATTAATTTTATCATTTTAATCAACCTCGTCAGGAGTGACTGAAAGGATGGCTGCGACAACGCACCTGATGTCCGATTGAATAGTGCTATCGACGTCACTGTAATTATGATTATTGGCATTGTCATTATTATCATTGCTA